>NC_050179.1:10606056-10741056 GCF_008315115.2 Sander lucioperca | reverse complement strand
AAAACATTGTGTTAATATTTTGTGAACGCACCAATAGTCAACCCTACAATATCGCCACAACATCGACATTGATGTATTTGGTCATAAATATCGTGATATTTGATTTTCTCCATATCGCCCAGCTCTAATTGTGGGTCACACTATTGCCTTAAACCACTGTTTTATCCTCTCCGTGCTAGATGCAACATACCAGGACTGGCACAGAAAAGGCATAACATGGTTAAAAAAAACTGTTCATAGATGATTGCTTTGCCTCATTTGATGAACTGTTTCAAAGGCCCACTTTTTTTTTTTTTTTTTTTAGATATTTACAGACCAGACCCTTTGTGCAGTTTTAAGGCAGTTACACACCGGGCCAATAATCGGCCGTTGGACAGTCTGGCGAGGTCAGTGACTCGAGTCTGTTCGGCGTGTTCCGTGCCGTCGTCCATTGGAGGAGCTGTCGGCCTTCATTTTGGCCGACCTGACATGCTCTGTCGGAGACAGGGCAGTCGGGACTCACCCGGAAATGGCGAGCAGGATGACTGTGACTAAGCCTCTCAAAATCTGACGAAAATCTTTTAAACTGACCTTTGTTGAGAAATAAAGACAGATTCAGCAACTGCATGGCCTATTTCTCGCTTAAAATGTTTTCAGAAACACGTTTCGGTGAACTATTTTAGTACAATATGAGATCGTAATCCGGTTGAAAAATCCAAAATCCGGAAGCAGCAGCCACGTGACGCGTTCGTCCAATCAGCTGCCGGTTTAAATTTTTTGGGCGACAATACAGATTAGCGCCGCCTGCTGTTATGGAGACGCATTACGTCTCGTCGCTTTGGTGTGTTCCCAGGCACTTTTTGACCAACTCGGGGAGACTGATCAGTCCAACTGCCTTTTCTGCCCACGGTCGGCCGTCTGGTTGGTGCGTAACGGCCATTACAGATCTTGCTTTCCTAAAGCCACCAATTTAAAATGAACCTGTTCTACTTCAATCCATTAACCAAAGGATCAGTATTGGTTCTCTAGGACTTAATAACAGGCCTGAAATGTGCCCCTTTAACAAATTACATGTGGGATGACATTCTCAAGCAGTTCCTGATTCAGCTGTGTGTCTGTCTGGCATACTTTGTGTGCAGGACAGCCAATTTAATCCGCCAGTCTTCATCGATATAGCAACAAGTGTCACATATCACTCGCTGTGAGCGCCGTCCAGCAGAGAGCCACAAGTAGAAAAAAATAAAAAAGCAGCTTAAAACAAAAGCTTGCAGATGCAAAGTTGGCACTAGCAAGTTAACTAGCAGTTAAGAAATAGTCTTTTTAACAGTATTATCGGTCAAAATTCTTAATGTCGGTTAACGGTTAAACATTAACATCCCTACAATGAATAGTACCCACTGACTCTGTATCATGAAGAAAAAAAAAAACCTTCCCCTGAGATGATACGGAGTACAAGCAGAGGTTTCTTTATTATTATTGTTGTGAGAGAAGTTAGAGAAATGAAGTCTAGACATTCTTTTGATAAATGTGAAACATATACGTGATAGTAGTTAAAAACATAGCACCAGCTTCCACTGTGACTGAAAATGTTGGTGATACCTCAATCACTATTGAGTAGTTAAAAAAAATAAATACTCTCCTTAAAAGAAAAACGGCCAACATGAACATGCTAGCAGACCGTTAATCAGAATGAATTGCTATTGGTTTCACTTCATTTCTCAGGCAAAGCATTTGGCATCAGATGCAGACTTTTCAAAACATGTCACATATCTTGTTGCAGCCTACTTACCTTAATAAGTTGGGTCTGGATCTCGCCATCAGAGGCAACCTCCTGGTGCGTTAACACGTATCTGTCACACTTTGACAGGGCCTTCTCACTCGGTGTAGACACCTGGATGGAATTGGGGATGACAGGCTGCAAAACTGTACCCAAGTCCAAGCTGGAGGAGGGCTTGTGGTCCACCCACTTCTCCCCGCCAGCGGAGCGGGAGCGACGGTGCAGCGGCCGCACTGGCGTCACGGTCTACAGAGTGGAGATGCAACAGAATAAGAAGAAATAAAACATACATATAACTAGGGTAACGGATGAAATCAAATCCTGATAAAGCTATTCATCATGGTCAACGGCTGGGGACGTCTTCAGTTGTAGAATCCCAATTTTGGAAAAAGCTCAAATATTCTGCCCGATTAGTGGAGAGGATAACAAAATCCTGATCAGAGACACCAGTTTTTACTATGAAACCTCAAACTGTTTCCTGTAGCTAACTCACTGACCCTGTAGCTTCTCTCTATTATGTCTAGATCAAATGTAGGGGAGTTGTCCTCTTCTTCCTTTCTAGCCCCAAGCAGAGCTCTACTCCTGGCCCGGCTGGCTGAGGAGCCTGCTGGGGACTGGGTTCTCGTGGGCGTACTAGGGGAATGGTAACTCTGTCTGCTGTCCTGGGCATCCCGATGCTCCCAAGCTGAGACGCAGTTAGCCACAGACAAAGAGCTACTGGTGCTGGGGACGGGGCAGGACGGCCTGGGGTTCATCTCAACCTCCTCAACTCTAGTGGCACTGACTGGCCCTGGCCTGACATGGGGAGAATCAACAGGGCACTGGGGAGCAAAGTGGAAAGACTGCACAATTACATACATGCACGGCTAGATACAGTTAGTACAAAGAAATCACATGAGAATTAAATGTTACAGTAGCTGGTGGAATGGAGCAGCAGCAGACACCTGCACAGTCTAATGTAATCAAATACTACAGCCTGGAAATACAATTGACCTTTGTGCGGATTATGTTACAGTTGTGTTGAGACCGGGTGAAAGAGTGTCTTCTATTTTTAGATCGGCCGTTCGTAATTTTAATTGACTGTTATTTCAATAATCAATCGTTTAGGTTATTGTTCGAGCAAAAATGCCAAACGTGATTCCAGCTTCTCAAATGGTTAGTTGCTTTTCCTTGTCAATTATATTACATTGAGTACTTTGGGTTTTGGACTGTTGTTCGGCCAATACAAGACATCTCATGACGTCACAATGGCCTAAAGGAAATTGTGTTATTTTTTTTTTTATTTTTTTTTTTACAAATGATTGAGAAATAATCTGCAGATGAATCGATAATGAAAATAAGTCACTAGTTGCATGCCTGCTGTATGTAAAATAACACCTTTGAATATATTCCAACGTAGAGCTGAAACCATCAGTTGATTGACATTTTTGCCTGATAAATAATCAGTTGTTGCCATTTAATTCCAATCATTTGCTGGTTTCAGCTTCTTTGATTTGACAATTTGCTGCTTTTCTATGTTTAATATTGTAAATTAAGTATCTTTTGAATTTGGACATGACATTTTTCACCATTTTCTGAGACCAAACATTTGAGTAATTGAAAAACATTATCCATAGATTTAATCAATGATGAAAATAATTGTTAATTGCAGCCATATTCACAGACAACTTTAAAAGTTATCAGAAAATTGAATCAAAACAGTCAAATTTTAAGTTTTACAACAGTAGTTAACTGCTACAGGATTAATGCACTGTACTACATTATGATGTACTGATGTTTGTATATGCATCTAACTGCATCACAGTGGGATTAGTAATGTTAGTCCGGTTAGTAAAGTATTAATTTTAGGGAGAAGAGCATAGTAACTTAACTTTATAAAGGGACAGAATTTTTTTCAACTGCCATCGTTCATCTAACAATATTAAGTAACAGATACATTGATCAGGAGCTAGGCGGGTGATCTAGATGTGCATCATCAACACAACGTACAGGGACAGGTGAGGGCGAGGCCGATCTCTTTGCAGGGAGGGGTTCCTCTCTGGAAGGCCGCTGAGGCTGTGTCTGAGGCTGTGTCTGGCGCTGAGGCTGACTTTGAGGCTGACTCCGAGGCTGACTCTGAGGCTGACGCTGCGTCTGACGTGGTGGAGGATCAGGACGACCAGGAGTCTTGCTCTCCGTCACGATGGCCTTAAGCTGCTTCAGCTTCTCGTCTTTTACCCAGAGCTTGTTTTGCATCTCCAGCTGCATCGCATTAACGCGTCGGTCCTGCACAGCAAGAGGCATAATGTTAAAGTTCAACACCACTAACTTTATAAACGATCATTGGGGAAATTGAGGCATGACAAACAAAATAATCCACGGTGGTTTAACAAACTGTGCTACATTAGCAGGCTATAGTACACAGAAGGCTACCTAATATATAAGCCTCTGTATTATAAGAGTAACTCACACATTCTTTCTCCCACTTGTACTGGGTGTCTGTGACCACGCCTTGCATGCGCTGCTCCAAGCGCCTCTTGTCAGACTGCTCCCTCTGCAGCCTCTGCTCTCTGGTTTCCAGTTCGTACTTCAGTGTGCGCTGGTCATCCTCATAGATTTTAGTAGTTTTCTGCAGGATGTCAATCTGGAACAGAACCATGTTGGGACATTTAAGAAACAAAGCAACATATCTACCAAACCAACCAGCAATCTACAGGAGGTTTGAATGTTTTTGTCTCTCACCTTGTGTTCTTGCATCTTGGTTCTCTTTTCCAATCGTTCGATCTCTGCCTTGTTGTTCTGGATGATTTTTTCCTTGTCCACCAGTTTGCCATTTTGTTCATGAATGACGTTTTCTTTGGAAATGAGGTTGTTGTCCAGTTCCTGAAGCATGGACTTCATCCTGTTGGCTAAAATAACATGAAGGAGAGAACATGAGAGTCAAGATAAGAAATCCAGCTCAAGTAACCTGAGCTGTCAAAGCTGTGAGGCGAGGGTCGCGCTAGGATGTGAGCATGCACCTGCATTGTTGTATTCATCAATCATCATCTGCCTGATCCTGTGTCTGTTGTGCAGAGCTTCGATCAGCCTGGGCAGGGTGATGTCATCGTTGGGGTCGGCCAGCTCGGAGGAGGGTAGAGGTGGGAGGCAGTGCACCATGGAGTTTATAACAGAGGGCACATCTAAAGGAAACAGAATTAACACAACTGCTCATTTGTGTTTTTAAGTGTACAAATATAAAGATACTGGTCCATATTTTTCTGCAAATTATGGATTTCTTAAATTTTAGAACTAATGCCATTATGATTAATATGAGCAGAAGGTGCACGTATGAGCTTGATAGGAGCGTAAGTATATGACTGCATAATGAACTAAAGGAATGAACATTACTACAGCAGTTATTCAGCTTAAAAGAAACCTGACAAAGACTTGAATTCACTGCTTCATGCTCATTCTGAGATTAAAATTAGAAATGTCAATGGGCGATGGTTTGACATGTTTGTTTCATTTTAATAACTTAATGTAATGTTTTCACTTTTTTCATTTTGTTTTTAATCAATTGGCAGTATCATTGACAATATATTTAATGTTTAATATGCAAGTGTTTTATTTATTTATAAAAAAGTAATTTCTTCCATAATCTGGCTTTTCTTAAATTGGTTTCAAAGTGATATTCTAGTAAAGCGTCATAATTAACCACAGTCTTATTTAGCAGGGTTGGCTTGTACAGTGCATAACTTACCTCCGTCTATTGGACCACCGCGCTCGTCCAGCTTGCGAGACAGTTCCTCTTTAAATGCCTGGTTTCTATGGCGACGGCCCGGGGTGAAGCCACAGATGGGCCTGTCCACTGGCCGAGCCACTTCCACCTCCTGGGTCAACTCTGCAAAACGCATCACCAGCTGGACAAACAGAGCACGTCTTTTTTTGTGTCAGACGGAAAACAACTTACATATTCATAAAAATAACGTAAGGGACACCGTAAAGGTGCAGGATGAACTTACCAATGTTTCCTCGTAGTCGTCAGCTTTGGGATTGACGCAAACAACCATTCTGACTTTTCCCTCGCCATCAAAGTAGTTCTTGAACAAGTGGGTTACTTTAGAGTCTCTGTAGGGGACCATCTGTAAGAGAAAACTTACATTTACCTACGTGGTTCATCGGTACATATAATGACAGTCTTCAACATGGTGATTCCTACCCTGTTTGTGCCACAGAGCTGGTTTTCTCGAAGTATCTCGATGCATGTCCGCAGATTCAGCAGAGACTGATTGATGTTACCTGTGAGGTTAGAATGTTTAATCTCACATGAACTTCAGCTACAAATAAACTAAATTTTGATGACGTAGATGGGTAACAAACCTGCTTCACGTATACGGGTGCCTTCTGCCCCTGTCCTACCAGTGCGCTCACTTCCTGCCAAGTCCACCAGGCACAGCTGACTAACAGTCACCTGGTTTTTATCCTGACAAACACAATCAGAAACTATTTCAGTATTAAAACTGGTGCTTTTGATTCATCCAAATATGAATATGGAACCAGATATTTGGTTTCAGTTTCAACTAGTCTCGCTTTGCTAGACCTTCCTCCACAGCGCTGCGGAGGAGGGTCTGGCTAGTCATTCCGGGGTGGGAGAAAAACGTGTTCTGGTGTATTGGCATTTCTTTAAACCAGTCACAATTGTCTCGGCCGGCGCCAAACTCTGCACAGAGCCGCTGTGCTGCTGCAAAATAGCCTCGGGAAGTTACTTGTTTTGGTGGAACACGTGTACATTCAAAAGTTGTTTTAGTCGTGCAACAGAAAACTCAGATTGGACAGATAGTCTAACTAGCTGTCTGGATTTAGCCTGCAGAGATCTGAGAAGCAGTTAACTATTGTCCTCATAAATCCACCGGAGATTAAAATTCCAACACAAAGAAAGCGGAAGGAAACTGACATTGGCTGAAAAGACATGCATCCGGCAGTATTTTCAGCGGCACCGGCGTAATCCCAGAAGTGGACCGTCGTGGATATAGACTAAGTTTCAACTGACCTGGAGAATGTTGTCGCCATCTGCATCCAGAGGAGCCTGAGCCAGTTTAACAATGAGCACACTGTGGGAGCGACTGGACTCTCTGTTCAGGCGAGTGTTTGCAACCTTCCTCTTCTTCTGACCTGGAACAACATAGAATAGACAACTTTGCAACCATGTTTACACACAGATAGCATCTTTGCATGCAATTTCAACTACTCTTAACTATTTTAGGCACAAAACTTTTACATGACCTGCTCAGAGAGAAGATTAACTGAGGTCATTTCCTGGCCAGAGCCGACCCTGAGGTCAGCAATGCCAGTTCAGTCATATCTACATCATCAGTGCAATGTTTTTCCTTACTCTTTTTTTTCCCTTTAGTCCCTTAAATGCTTTGACTTCCAAATGCAGATCTTACAACAACTTACCTCTCCAGAATACTTGAAACGCCTCTTCAGCAGACTTGACTTCGACCTCCATACAACCAGCCACATACATGTTGTGGTTCTGATCTTCTCTGAGGGTTTTAGATTGAGGCGGTCTACATTGAGAGCAAAAGTGTTAGTTACTGACAACATGGAATTTCATTTTTCATGCAACAGATATGCAGTATCAAACATTTGGAGGGGGATATTAATGTTGCTTAATTCCAGCCATTAAAAAAAATATGCAGTGACAATCATGAAGCAACAGACAGCAGGTTTAGGGACATTCAGGAGCTTTGCCATTACAAAGACTACAAGCAGTAGCAGGGGGTGATGTAATGATTTTAGGACTAAATGAACACTCATCAACACTGGAGACATAAGGTAGTGTAGCCTGTAGCTCTGTCAGTCAGGTTTTGGATTGGTGGTAACAAACCTCAATATTTTATGGGCACTGACCAAATGTGTCTGAAGCACAGAGTGCCAAAATTTAAATTGTAATTTTGCCAATTTGATTTTATTCAGGCAAAGTTCTTGTACCATTGCTTGTGTTTAACATTTGAGAATGTTGGCTTTAGGGAAGCAACTAATGATTATTTTCCTTATTGATTCATTTGGCCCTTATTTTGTGGTTTAAATCGATTAATTTGATCTATAAAATGTCAGAAAAGTCACACAAAAAAGCCCATTACAAATTCCTAAGTGATATCTTCAAATTGCTTGCTTTCTCTGACCAACAGTCCAAACCCTTGTTATGTTCAGTTTACTAGCACACAAGACAAAGAAAAAAAACAGCAAATGCTCACAACGGAGAATAGTTGCACATTCTAGTAATTTACCAAATTTTTAATCATTTGAGCTGTATTTGGTGTTTTGCCATAAAGGTTTATTTCTCAAAGTAAGGCATCAACTAGGGCCATGTTAGAAATGAGTCATCATTTTAACATGTCATTTCTTCGATTGGTGTATTTTGTAAATAAAATAGATAAAAGAATTGTTTAGGTATCAGTACTTCTGTTCTTTTAAGTAAAACAGTCCCTCCAGAAAAACGTGATTATGCAATCGCATAATTCAACGCATAATCAGCCAAAGTCTGCATATTTATGGGGGGGCCGCATTTTTTTCAAATACGCCGCACTTTCGCCGATTTCCACGCAAAATATGCGGGGCTTGCATGATTTCATAATCCCCGCATTTTCGTTGCAAAAAAGTCACTTATCTTAGCAGAAACTTGAAAAATGTTACGTTTACTTCACACAAGAGCAGACATTTTCCCGTTGCCATGGGAACGTTATGAAGTGACGTAATTACGCGACCATCATCGAAAAGCTGCAAATCCCACGATGAAGCCATGATGAAACTGCACTTTTTGCAAGTTCCCGCAATTTCATCGCATAAAATTGCATAAATATCCCGCATATTCCATTGCATTTTTAAAGAAAACGTGCCGCATAATCAAGGATGTTTGCCCACAACAATCACAAAAAATTCTCCAGTGTTGACGAGGCTCAATTTATAATCTTGAGTGCAGATTTTTAACATGGAGAGTTCATCTTAATCAGGCTACTAGTCTGGTGATGTACGAATATTCACTGGTCACATACGTGAACTCAGTGTTCTGGCGCAGAGGTGTGCCTCCACCATTCCACCTAGTAAAAAGAAAGGACAATTGTCTTCCAAACTAAATAACCTCTACAATTTAGATATGACATTTTGATGTCTCTGAACAGTTATAACAGGATGCCGATTCACTATTCATCAGTCTTTAAATGCATGTTTATATTTCTGAATTATGTTCCTTTCACTTTAAATTTTCCGGACTCACTTTGGTTTGATTGCATCCTCCTGATTTTCCTCCAGGAGGTCATAGATGTAGTTGTTGTAGATTTCTATGTAGGAGACGAAGACGCTGTAGCTGCTGTCCTCATCCACACCTTCAGTTTTATACGCCTCTTCTGACTTAATCATGTCAGCAATTTCAGGATCAAGCTTTTGTCTGAAATCAAAGTAGTGACTTACATGTTATATATCAGTTACACTGTAGCAGAAGACTGGTGTTTAACAGGACTCAGACTTACCTGGAGGAGGATGATTTAGGAACAGACGAGTTGTTTTCCCGTCTTTGGCGCTCCAACAAAGCATCAACTTCATTCTGGACCTCCATACCGTTTTTGTCATCAGTCTTGAAAACCTGAAAGAAAAGAAAACAGGAGGAATTAAATTAGATTAATACATGTACATTAGGGGTGTAATGGTTCACAAAATTCACGGTTCGGTTCGAGACGAGACAGTGGTGTCGCGGTTCGGTACGTTTTCGATACAGCAAAAAGAAAGGAATGCCAGAGAAATTTACTTGATTTTTACCAAAAAAAAATATTTATAAAAACTAACATCATAAAGTATGATCTTTTTTACTTTGAACAATGACAGAGCTCTACTTGACCCATCTTCTGGGGTGTCTACTTAGCAGCATATAAAACAAAAACAGCTCCTTATAAAAAAAAATATACATGTTACAGTCAGGCAGCTTTGTGTAGCCCTCGACGTCCAGCTGCAACAGCTGGTGCTTCGGACAATTGGTTCTCTATTTGGGCTTTTTTTTTTTTTTTTAAACGAAGCAGGAATTACGGTCTGGCTGAAATGGGCTAGTGAAAGAATAGTGTAACAGGGCTAAATTACTTTAACCATGTTCGTAAAACCTGCATTTTCCACTACAGAGTAGGGTCTCATATCAGCGGATATAAATGTACCAATCGCCGCAGTGATGTGTTTGAATCAGTCGGAACTTGCTGCTTAAATGCTGCGGGGATAGTTTGTAGCGTGTGTGTTGCTTCTTGTTTTCCTCTAGTTCCAGTTATTGACACACTGAGGTGATGTCGGCGTATATGAGTTGACATGTTTGTAGTATTCCCACTGGTGTAGCCTATTCTCGTGTAGCAGACCGTTGTTGTTTTTATCCACCACTCTCTTGCCATCACCCTCATAACTTACAGGGACACCAAAGTGGCTCCAAATGCCAGACCTGTTGGTTATTGGAGGATCATCTAATTCTGGTCTGGCAATAGTCGCATTAACATTACTAGTCATATTGCAACGAGCTAGTTCAGCGTAGCATGCCTGACTGGAGTAGAGTGTTTTTCTTTGGGAGTGGGAGGGGAAAACAGCACGTTGCCTGTTACATCGTTTGGGCTGCCTTGTTGAGTGCAGCGGCACTGAGAACATTATATTTCACATTATTTCTTTTTTTTCTCTAAATGAAATAGGATTAGTCCAACGAATCGTTCGGTTTGTAATGCGTACCTAATCGAAAGCCTTGTACCGAACGGTTCAATACGAATATGTGTATTGTTACACCCCTAATGTACATACTTTACAAAGTATTATTAAAGTGTGGCGGTAAAAGAGATGATCAACACTGTTTTTGAATGTTTACTCTCTTACATATCTTTTGGCCTGGTAGGGTCCTATACTGTTGAAGATCATGTCAAGGGAGCGAGGTAGAAGTCCACCCTGACCGGGAGAGCCAGTCATGGTGAACGTCTTTCCACTTCCTGTGACCCCGTATGTGAAGAGCAGACCTGCAACAATACGGCAGAATTATTGATGTTTAGTACGCAAATTAGGCAACTGGCTATAGTTAAACTGTTATTGTTTGGGGGAGGGAAATAAACATGGCTTCTTTTTTGAGATGGCCAGTGGTCCTACCATTTTTTCCATGAATGAGGTCATCGACAAGAGGTTTGGCCACATGCTCAAACAGCTCTATCTGAGATATTGACACTCCAAATACTTTTTTGAAGGAATACTGTGTCTGAGAAGCAAAAGAGAAATGAATAATTTAGTAAAAAATATTACAGCAAAGGCTGGCTTAATCACATTTTTTTTCTTATTGTCAACAAAAGCCATAACAACTCTAAAACCAACAATGTGCTATTTTGTCTCTCAATACTTTAGGCCTACTAAACAACATTCCCCATGTTCATCAAGGAACAGTTCACATATGTTATTGATGTATTATAGTTGTGGCTAAGCTATATCAGACTTTGGTTACATAGACAGTACTTGTTAATATGAACAATATATTGTTGGTTTTGGTCTTTTCATGGAATTTGCTTACAGTAAGAATAACACGGACTGTAATCAGCTGTATCCTTTCAATTAAATTAGACAAGTTAAAATACATTCACATTGTGTAAAGGATAAACAACTCTGCTAGAAAGGGTACTAGATCTGTTACCTCTTTATACTCTCCATTGCGGTTTGTTTTGAAGCCTTCAGGGGCGTGCAGCTGGATGGTAGCACTGCTGATTACCTCAATGCAGCACTCCTCATCCTCCACACCCAGCGGTCGTACACGGCAGTACACCTGAGCAAATGTTACAGGAGGATAGAAAGATACTTTATTGATCCCCAGTCAAGGTCCCAGTAGCTTAAAGACATCACACACACAACATACATCACAAACAGGATGATAAATAACAAATCCACATGAATAGCATGGACAATAAAAGATACTAAATAAAAAAAAATTAAAATCCACATGAATGTACTAAGTGATGTATAAGCATGAGACACTTGCAGTGACAGGGCAGGGACTGACCCTGTGATTCAGTATGTATTCTGATGGTAAGGTGCTCTATGAGAGTGTGTGTCATGGTGGTAGTGCATAAGTCCAATAGTGCAAGGATAAAGTCTTAGAGACCAGCATTAAATGAAAAGGAGGATGTGTTTATTAGTTTCTACTCCAAGTGTACTGTGTCTTTAGGGAAACAGTTAACTAGTAACAAGTTTGACCTTAAAACTAACGTTACAGCTTGTCAAACATTCACACAACACATCCCAAAAGTACGTTAATGTACAGTTTGTGTTCTTGAACAAACTTAAGCGACACTCACCCCAACCGGGTCTTTTTGGTTGCTGGAAGGCTTTTTAGGAGGTCTTCGGGGGGTTTTACACTTCCTGAAAAATAATAATATTTCATTAGCTGTAACTTACATTGTTAACGTTAGCTTTTCATTACAGTATGCGTTAACAAAGCCGCTGGCTAGACGGCTTAGCCCCCGGCTAACGTTTAGCTAGCTAAGCTAACTAGTCTTCTATTGTTTGCGTTGGATTTCGTCGACAAGCCCGTAAACTGCAACACGACATTAAACATGAGCATAATACGTCTAGATGATGTACGCAATTATTTAATGAAAAGTTGTAATTCTACTTACGCTTGTCTGTTCATTGTACCTCGCTGGTTCTTGGTGTTTTACCGTCCCCGTTCCTACAATTTTGAACTTTCCCTCCGCCTCTAATCAAAGGACTTTTTCAAAACGAGCCGGCAGCAGCCAATAAGATTTCACAACAACAAATACGTGTTTCCGCCTTTACTTCCGAACCTTTTGTGGAAACAACAGAAATGTGAAATATGTAGCTGAAGTCTTCAGATACTAGCAGAAAGCGTGACAGGCAAAATGTCTAAGAAACCATATGCAAACAAAAATAAACAGCAACAAGGAGAACTGGAATTTTTATTTTGTTTTAAATAATGAAGAGGGGTTTATTTCAGATTGTTGTATCTAATCTAAATAAGTATGTTGTTACTATACTAGAGATTAGGCTATATATATTAAGAGCAGCCTATATTACTTTTTTATATTTCATTTGTTATTTATTTTAACTTGCACTATTCTGTCTTAGATTCTTATTTAGTTTTTTCCTTGAGACCCACGTTTTTTATTGATTATTGATTTAATTGTTTAATTATTAATCATATGATATTATTAAGGTTTAAACCGAAAATAGTATTTACAAAGCTTGAATGTATAGTATTAAGCTTTTTTCTTTTAACATTTCATTTTAATTATGTAACTAACCGTCTTATATTATGTATTAATGTAATCAGTTATATGTCACTCTGAACTCCATAATAATGTTTTTTACATAGACTATACTTCTGATCTAATCTGATCCTCAGTTTGTAGTCCTACTTGAACACCAAACATGGCGCCCTCTCAGAGTTGTTGGGAGAGAGGATAAAACCTGACACCTACCGGCCAACAGCTGACACATACAAGTTACAAAACAGACGTGCAGCCACATGTGAGCTGCTGGGTTATGCAAACATTGGAGTTCCTGCTGCATTAAACACTGAACGCCGCAGGTCAAACAAGTCAGCCGTCTGTTTAAACCTTATCGTGGCAGCTAGATTAGATAGTGTCGAGTCAAATCTTCTGTGTTGTGTTGTGCAGTAAAAATCACTATTTTTAGGGGGGAGAAATGAAAACGAGACAGACGAAGTCAGCAGATGCATCTGAATCAAAGAGTAAAGTGAAGAAAAGAGTTGGGGAGAACTCTGGTCCAACGCTCTCAAAAAAATTACGAGAAAGAAAAGATGGCGAAACATCTAAAGAAGGTATGCAGCCCTGACAGAACAGCTTCAGTAACAGGCAAATGAAATGTTCTTATGACAGTAAAGTTGGTCTTGCAGGGCCTCCTCTCAAGTCTACAGGAGCCCAGAAGAGAGGAGGGTATGGGAGCATCCTGCACTACATTTACAAGAGCACTCTGGGACAAAGTCTTCACTCAAAGATGAGACAGGTAAGACTGCTGCTGTAGGCTGCACAGAGGGACCAAATACACAATTTAACAGTGTACATTCAAATATAATGCCATGACTGTATGAGAATGTAGGACAGTTCTCCACATGCATTACAATTTAATCATTCCATGCGTGCAAGGTATGTGTGCATCATCATTATCATTTCGTAGAAACAAATATTCATGGCTAGAATATCTCGCAGTTGTACATGTAACTCTGTTGTCTCTTCCAGTGTCTCCAGGAACCTTTTGTTCGCTCGCTGTCGTCCTATCATTTCCTCGGTGCTACCAGTCCCTTCGACCGCAGAATCACCTGTCTGGAGTGGCATCCCACTCATCCCACCGCTCTGGCTGTGGGTTCCAAGGGTGGTGACATATATCTGCAGGACTTTAAGGTGCCCACGAAGAAAACTTTTCTTCAAGGGGTGAGTTCCTGCACCAGATACTTGAATGACCAACAGTACTATATACTATTATACTAGACTATAGTCGTACAACAAATGATCCATTTTTTAAATAACGCTGCAAATGATGCAACACTTTGAGGACAGTTACATTTTGAGGCTGTGATTAATTCTGGAAATTAGATTGACTTGACGACACACTTTTATTGGTTCTCTGCTTAGATGGGGGTTGGAGACTCAGTTACAGACATGAAGTTTAACAAGTTAAATCCCAGTCAGCTGTTCACCTCGTCAATGGGGGGTATGACAGCACTGCGAGATTTCAACGGAACAACTCTAATAGTGTTTGCCAACACAGACATACTGAAGTAAGACGAGTCCCCTTGTTTTCTGTAAGCTACAATCAGAAAGGGTTGTAGATTGTAGGCCTGAGCATCAGTCTTTTTATCGAGTGGCCCTCATGCAAAACATTTGTGTGGTAGTGTAGTGCTGATAACTACCCTGTGATAGGCCTGCATTTGTGTTTCTGTGCACAGAGCGGAGCAGGAGACTTCATTGGTGGGATGAAGTTTTGCCCGACGGACCTTTCCAAAGTCTATGTAGCATCTGGTGAGGGCACATTGACCATGCAGAGCTTTGAGGGCCGCACACCCACCGTTCTGTCCAGATCTCAAGACTGTGGCCACGATCACCACAATGTTTGGTGAGAAAACTGCAGAAAAGACTGATGCTTAGCTCAAAGAGATGCTGTGATCTTGTTAATGTTATGCTAAAGTATAATGTTTGCATCACCAACATTTCAGCTTTTCATGAAATAAAAAAGCTTTGTGTTATGATTTGTAACACTGCACTGCTTAGATTATTCAGTGTGTTTTTATAAAGTGTTTTTTAGCTTGAGACATATAGGATCAATGTGAAAACTTTAAAATCCCCAAATAAAGAAATAATTCTCACTGGACAGTAATGATGGGGGATGTTACATTAATTCATGTGGTCTTTTTCAGATATTGACTCACATCCCATAGAATATTTAAAAAAAATGTCCATATGGAATCTTTAGCTTCATCCTTGTTTAATTGTTCATCTGTTATATCCAGTAAACTCACTTTGTTCTCTGTTTCTTACAGTTACTGGTACTGCTGTGTTGATGTGTCTGTTAGTCGACGGATGCTTGTGACAGGAGACAATGTGGGACAGCTTGTACTCCTGGGTTTGGATGGCCAAAAGGTAGGTGTCCATTATTCTACTTTATATTAATGAGACAACAATGAGCCTGTGTTGTCTTATGGCCACTAAACATATTTGTTCTGTTTTAATTTTGTAGATTTTCAGTGACAAGTTGCACAAAGCCAAAGTGACCCACGCAGAGTTCAACCCCCGTTGTGATTGGTTATTGGCGACGGCCTCAGTCGACCACACTGTGAAACTTTGGGACCTGAGAAACATCAAAGACAAGAAGAGCTTTCTCCACGAGCTGCCTCATGAGAGAGCCGTCAATTCAGGTAACACTCTCATTTAGAAAACTCTTCCTTACTTTATTAAGTTACTGCTTTCCGTCTTTGCTACATAATAATAATAATACAGAATATTATCCAACATTTGTCCAATATAAATGATATGAAAGTAAATGATAACACTAAGTGTAACTTGTCCTGACTTTTGAAGGGACCTCTGAGAGTCTACCATCCATGTTTCTCATTAATAAATATAGTTGTGTAGTAGTAGTTAAAAGTGTCCTTGTTTGTGTAAGATACAAGTCATGTATTTGTCTTCCCATTTAATCCAACCCTGTTCAGTTTTCTTAATTTATTTTATAAAAAAAGGTAGGTACAAGAACCTAGAAGACATTAATGGCCATGATTTTTATGTATTACAGTTTCTATGACAGGTTGTTAAAAAAAAAAAAAAAAAAAAATCTATAGATTATTTTGTAAAGCTGTTACTGTCGGTTCCTCACAGCCTACTTCAACCCATTGGACTGCTCCAAGTTGCTCACCACAGATCAGTACGATCAGATCCGGGTCTACTCGTCCTCTGATTGGTCGAAGCCTCAACACGTCATCCAACATCCACACAGACAGTTTCAGCATCTCACACCCATCAAGGTTTGTTTCTTCTCTAGATGTGTATGTATCCTTCTGTAACTTATCCTGAGGGATCATGACTAACAAACATAGTTTAGTTGCACAAGTGATCGACATACATACACAAACCGCAAGAAAGCAATTCACAGACTTCATTACCATTGCAGATATTAAAGAACCAGGTGGTATTTGAAGAGACATGTCAGGGGGAAGCAATATCTTGTGGGAGAATACAGTTTGTGACAACATAATTCTGTTATTTCTCTGTAGGCCACATGGCACCCTTTCTATGACCTAATCGTTGCGGGCCGCTACCCTGATGACCGAGTTTGCCCCGGAGATCAGAGGACCATTGACATCTTTGATTCCAACACAGCAAAGCTCGTGTGTCAGCTGCAAGATCCCACCGCTTCAGGGATCAAATCTGTGAGTATGTTTTTAAAGCACTGGGAAAAAAACGTAAAGACATGAAAACACGTTATTAACACAGAGAAATATGTATTTACAGATCAACAAGTTCAATCCAATGGGTGACGTGATTGGATCTGGAATGGGTGAGTTTTTCAAAAGCACTCCATTGATAGATGTGTTTATCTTATATGTGAGAGGTCAATGTGTGTCACTAAAGCTGCTTAATGTTCACTCACAGGTGTAACGGTGCTGGTCTGGGATCGAAACGAGTCATTGATCAGTGATCGACACAAAGCACAGGAGGAAACCTCAACCTCGATGGACAGTTTAAGAGGCCAGCGAAGGAGTCGGCAGCAGCGCTCCAGCAGGGACAGGAGAGGTCCTGTTGTGGATGCAAAGCTTAAGAAAAAACTGGCTTCTCTGGAAGAATCAGAGACCAAGACCCAGACTGGGTGTACTAAACAAAAACAAGCACAGATGAGGAAGAAGTAAAGTATGTAATGGTGTGGATCCATGTATATATTCCTATGTTTACTGTTCGTTGTGTCTCTAACTTCAGGGATTGTTTGAAAAAAATGTTTCAGATGTTTTTTTGTTTTTTTTTATAAAGTGTTTTTCTACTGTACTGTAATAAAAATTATCATGTTTGATACACGATTGAGTATTTATTTTACAAATCTTTGACCACATTGATACTATGAAAACACATTACAGGAAGATTTAAGGCAAGTGATTTATTGCATACACCTTTATCTCATATAGATAGGCAGTTTGTGTATCATGCATAACTGAAGAGATAGTTTCCACGTAGGTCATGGACCGTGACATTTGCCAGCTGGAGGAGCACTTCAGTCCAGGCCTCCTGTTCCTTTCTTCTGTCCTGTTGCCAGGCCTGCTGGGCAGAGTACACCATGCTCAGGACAAGAACATCAAACTGATCACGAGTCAGCGGCCTGCTCCTCTGATCCTTCAGTGTGGTCACCGTCTGCAGCATGGAGCTCGGACTTCTGGGAATGTTGTCATTGATCTGAGACAGAAAAGCCCGCCCCAGCCTCATCGATGCCATCTCCTCGTCGAGCATTACAATGTTGTTGTCCCGGTCGATCTCCACCCCGCCCAGCAAGAACTGCACAAAGGATAGATAAGGAAATATGCATCACTTACTCTGTAAGTAAAATATGGCACAGTTTGTGATTTAGCTGAGTGTAGATGTCTGTTAACTCTAAAATAAAGAACTTACCTCAAACATCAGGTTTGCATCAGAGACTGATGAACCTGTTTTTTGAGAAGTTGGACTTCTGCCTGCAGCCACATCTAGAGTAGAAAAATACTGAAGTTTAACTAATAATAAAATGCAAAGACACTTGTCAGTGCCTGCATACACCTTTTGTACGTTTCACTGCATATTGATCAGTGCATGCAGTATCATTATATAACAACCTAAAAATGCTCAAATGCAACAGAAGATATTCTGTTTCTACTTACCTTGCAGCACTTGCTCAAATGAAAGCCATAAGATCACCTGGAAGCAGATTTTAAGTTGTTTTTTCATTTTCATTTTTCTTCTGATTATTGCTGACTGATAAACCACCTAAAACATCTCCTTTCCCTCGACCACTTTTGTGAATCCTGACCGAAGCAGCTCAGCCTGAATACCACTCATTTTTCCACTTTGGAAAAAAGGAACCAAAAGCCAGATGGCTGTGATTCAGAGCAGAGAGCAATAAATAAATCCTGGTTTTTCATCCACAGCATGCAGAACTTTGAGATAGCAGAACTCTACACCACTTGTTCTGCCCTAATTCAAGTACAAACATTTAAGATATTACCTGAATGATGCATTTTCCCAGTATATTCATGATGAACAATACAAAACAAAACAAAAGATAAATAAAAACAATCATTCATGTAGTCTGTATCAATTAATTAAGGCTAAGGGTCCTTCTCAACATAAATAAGTTGAATAAAAGAAGAGGTGTTAGGGCATTTTTGGCATTTCTTCATAAACTGATGAGATTTTGCAGATAGATTTAGTTCATTTTTCTATTTGTTCATCCAAGGCTTAGCCTTTAAGTATTTGCAACTATGAATGAAATATTTACCCAATAAAATCAAATTATTCACCACAAAATCAAAATTGTACTACTTTACATTAAAACTCAATAAAGCTTTAACAGGCATCAAATTCAGTGGGTGAAGCCATCTTTGAAAAGATAACCAGAATTCCTGCACTAATTCACACAGGAAAAATTAAAATATGCTCTACAGAATCCACAAGTACTATTATCCCAATTAAACTTTAATGCGAGAATTCATTGGATGAATAAATGTCATTTGAAAGCTCACCTCTTTGGTTTTAGGTGGAATAGGATAAGACAAATATATAACATAACCTTAAAATCCGATGCTGTTGCTGTAGGTTAGACCTATACAGTGCATGCTGTAACAAAGGCATTATCTTTATCACAACATGCCCTGGAGTCATTAACTATGTAGCTAATTACGTAATTAGTTAAGTGTCCAACCTACATAACTGACTCCTCTCACTTAAAATGACGTATTTAGTAGAATGTCTACAGCATTATTTGCATTAGAAGTAGGCCTATCCTATTTCCAAAATAACAGTTGTAGTAACACAGCTCCACCACATGGAGGCAGCAGCACCAGTTGATACCAGCGACTCGTTTCGTATCTGACCGATGAAAAAGTTGATTTACTTCCGGTGAAGAGTTCAGCTGCTCCTGGATATAAAGGTAACGACGATTGTTTACTACTCTTTTTTTTTTAAGCGTTATGACTCTTTTGCCTCATTTTCAGTCCTAGTTATAACTCTACCTCCATGATATCGCGGTTGAATTGTGATTCAATTAAACGTTAGCCAGCTGTGGGCTGCTCTGTATAACCGTAGGAAGCGATTGTTTTTCCTAGGATGGCGGAGGCATGTCCCGCCCTGCTCTGCTTTACTTAGCCTCTGATTGGCTTACGTTGACATTCTCACCAGAAACCCACTCCTCTTGCGTAAACCTAGCCAACCCAACCAACGGAGGCAACGAGTAGTAGCCAATCAGGGGGAGAGTAGGGCGGGTCATGCCTTCCCCATGCCATTGCCATCCTAGGATTTTGTTTGTGCTAACCGTAAACACAACATAGCTAGCGTTAGCCTGTCAGACAGAGCCTCTGACGTTAACTTAACAAACATAAAAATTAAAAACGTCTTTCATTTAACGTTAGCTGATTTAATAGCAACATAACCAAGCTTTGGAGCAGCTGCCTTTTTTGCATATTATAGCGATAAACACTCTTATCACATTATTTTTAATGTAGCTAAAACTAATGCAGTCTAATTTAACAGTCATGCAATAAGTATGACTTTTATAAAGGTGATCATGTTCATTTTTTGTTTAAACAGTTTCAGAGGGGTGTTAATTTAACTGTGGTGATTTTGGAGTTTGTCGTTGTTTTGTATTGTGCTGTAACGTTACTGGTATGTGTGTAGTCTTTAGTTGAGATAAATGAGGTGGAGAAATGATTAGAAACACCTTTCAGTAAAATGCAATACAATTTAATAATACAGTCTCCAAAATTACCAATACACGATCAACACCAACGCTAGAGGGATAAATCAGGCGCGCCGATATTAGCGTACTTTATATACTGTATATTGATAAATCGGCTGATAGGTAACAAGAAATTGCAGTACAGAAATGCTCAAATGTGTTTGACTCTGTCACCACTATTAAAGTCCACCAAAAAAATCTCCTGTTTAGTACATATTATTGTCACTAGGAACAAATGAATGTTGTTTATAGTTTCTAACATATGGAGAAGATCAAATATCACAAATATATTTTTTACCAAATACTATATATCGATATTGCAACAATATTATAGGGTTGACTAGTGGTGCTTTCACTAAATATTTACACAATGAGATTTTTAACAATCATCAATAATGTGGCTATAATGAGTGGGAAAATAATAGAACAGATAAAACAGTCTGGTAAGTTTAGAAAACTACATCACTTTACTGTAATGTAGCCTTTAAAACCAGGAAAAGACAACAATTATGCCATATTATGTTATTACGATATCCAAAATCTAAGACAATATCTAGTCTCATCATAACAGTATCGATAAAATGGTAATCTATTGCCCAACCCTATTTTATAGTTTGTAAATATACTCTTATGTGAAAAGTCTTGTTAAACATGAATTTCCCACATAAAAAGTACAAAAAAACAAGCTCTTTCTTTCTCAGTGAGAAAGAGCAATGTGCATCAAGATGGCTAGCGTAGAGGTCATCATCAACATCCGACAGTTTCAGCCATACACGTTTGAGTCTCAGTCAGACCCAGCCTCATGCGGAGATGAGGAGTCTGTTGTGTACTAAATTCAGCAACAAGCAGATGTATCAGAATGGTAAGTGTAGCTAGCATCTTATATTTGTTTATGTTGTTTGTTGTAACCATCAGTGGCTGACACAGCATTAGTAGTTGTGAAATATACAATAATATCGCTGTCTGTAATTACAAGTCCGCTCTGTGCTGGAGGTTTCAGGTTTCTTTTCTACGCTTTTGCATGTTAGACAGCGAATGGCTTTCAACTTTGTGACGTACCAAATCTAGCTTGCCCTGGACACGTTTGAATCTCTGTCAGAGATCTTACAGGACATAAACATAAGAAAAACACATTTTTGAGTGGAGGGCATCTTTATTGTGTTACGTATTAGACTGCATTCATTTTAGATATATCTTCTAAACTGGCAACTGAGTGTAAATGGATACAGTGTTGTTTGGTGACTTTGTCAGGCAAGAAGCAAAGATGGAGTCCAGTGAGGAGGGGGGCCTCAGTGTCGGGGGCTCTGTGGGAGAGGAGAACTACTTCCTGGGATACACCTTCACCGACCGCTCCCACTCCAGCCGGGTGGTGAAGAGCATCATGGACCTGTGTCTGGAGGACGGCCTGTTCGCTGATGTCACCATCACCGTGGACAGCAAAGAGTTTCACCTACACCGGCTGGTGCTCTCGGCACAGAGCAGTTTTTTCCGCACCATGTTCACCTCCAACCTCAAAGAGTCCCACAACCGCTCTATTGAGCTGAAGGATGTCAGTGCCACTGTCTTTCAGCTGCTGATTGACTACATCTACCACGGCACGATTAAACTGAGGGTGGAGGAGCTTCAGGACACCTATGAGATGGCAGATATGTACCAACTGACTGCACTGTTTGAGGAATGCTCCCGCTTCCTCTCACGCACAGTAGAGGTCAAGAACTGCCTGCAGGTGATCCACTGCTTTCACAAGCCTCTGCTGCTTGATAATATATAATTGTGTAGTATCAGTGTAATGATTACCTGTTTTTGCCCAGGTGATGTGGCTTGCAGACAGACACAGTGACCAGGAGTTGTATACTGCAGCCAAGCATTGTGCTAAGATCCACCTGGCCCAGGTGCATCAGACTGAAGAATTTCTTAATCTGCCTCTCTGTCTGCTCTTGGACATCATCAAAGGTATTACCCATTGCCGTCCTATCTCTAAGTGCCAAAACATCTGAAACAGTGTTGTTCCATTTATTACAAGACATTTGCTGTATTGTTTAAATTACTCCTTGCCAAATCATAATGGCTAGCAGTGATGACATCATACATAATTTGTAATTAGCTTAAACATGCAACAGTTATAGTCCTGTCACCTTGAATACACATTTTATGGGGCGTCCTGGTAACTGAAAATGCTCCTGTTTAAATTATGAAATTAGCCAACCGCCCCCCTTGTTTCTTGTCTGCCTCTTCACTTCACTTCACTATCCAACAAAGGGGAAATGCCAAAGAAATAATATAAATTGTATTAATCTCACTCGCTAGGTCTGTCTATTTGTCTTGTCTTGTGTTTGTTTGTGTTCAGATGGAGTTCCGAGCTCCCAGAATCCAACAATGGCCATCGAGTCGTGGATAAACCACAACAAGGTGGAGAGAGAGGAGTTTTCTTGTATCCTCCAAGAAAATCTGAAGGTAACATTCTTTCATCTAGAGCTGAAGAATATATTTAAAGAGGGTGCTCTCATTTAATGTCTGCTGTAATTATTTGTATCTCTGATGTCTGATATGTCTTTATCTTGTATGTCTACAGGAAATCGGTGAAAATGTCCACATTTACCTGATTGGTAAAGAGGAGGCACGGACTCACTCCCTGGCTGTGTCGCTTCACTGTGACGAGGATGATGCGATCAGCGTAAGCGGCCAGAACAGTTTATGCCATCAGATCACTGCAGCCTGTAAACACGGCGGTGACCTGTATGTGGTGGGGGGGTCCATCCCTCGCCGCATGTGGAAGTGCAACATGCACACCATGGACTGGGAGCGCTGCGCCCCACTGCCCAGAGACCGCCTCCACCATACAATGGTCTCTGTCTCTACTGAGGACGCTATCTACTCTCTAGGAGGTAAGACGTTGCAGGACACACTTTCTAACGCCGTCATCTATTACACAGTGAAGGACAACATGTGGATAGAGACCAGTCAGCTGGACACTGCAGTGTCCGGGGCTGCTGGTGTAAACCTGGGAGGTACCATCTACCTGCTTGGAGGGGAGGAGAATGACATGGACTTTTTTACTAAGCCGTCCCGACTGATTCAGTGCTTTGACACCGCCTCCCAGAAGTGCCAGATCAAACCTTACATGCTACCGTTCGCGGGCTGCATGCACGCTGCGGTCCACATGGATGTGATCTTCATCGTAGCAGAGGGAGACTCCCTGGTGTGCTACAACCCTCTGCTGGAGAGCTTCACCCGCCTGCGCTTCCCTGAGGTGTGGAGCTGCGTTCCTTCACTGTGGAAGGTGGCCAGCTGTAACGGCTGCATATACGTCTTCAGGGACAAATGTAAGAAAGGTGACGCAAACACATTAAAGTTTAATCCGGCCACATCTGTCGTCTCCGTTATCAGAGGTATAAAAATCCTCCTCACAAACTGGCAGTTTGTTTTGGCCTAAACCAGCCTCTGGATGTTCATAATGCGATCCACACAGCTGCCACGGAGGAATCAGGGAAGACTGTTGGATAACTTGCCATGACTTCACTGTTCAGACATCCTGTGAGGAGACCTGCTTTAAATGTATTTACTCAGCTGGTTTCTGTGTCACTCATTCCATTCTGACACCAGACCAGTAGAAACAGTTCAGCGGTGTGTGTCTCTTTCCTCTATTATTCCAGTGTTTCTCATTGTGGACACTTAGAAGTAGCTGAGAAGTCAAACAATTGAAGTCATTGACAATTGATGCTGTAATTAGTGATGAACTAATCAACATTATTTCCTGTGCACTGCTTGTTTATTGACACGCATGACAAACTTCAGTGTAAAAACATAAAACATCCTTCGGTATATCGTAAGTAAATAAATGTATCATGATGTTATAGGTTAAATATTCTCAGATGTCAAATTTGAAGTCAAATGTGCATAAACATGATAACAGAGGATGTTTTCTAACTTTTCAATTTTTCACAGTTTCTTGTCTTGAGATTGTATTTTTTGATGTATGTTCAACTGAAATCAAAAATGGGAAATATATCGCTGTAGCTACTATACAAGCTGTCACTGTTTTTCTGATATTTATTAGAGATGGCCCGATACCATTTTTTGCTTCCCGCTACTGATTCTGATACCTGAACTTGCGTTTCGGCCGATACCGAGTACCGATCCGATACCAGTGTGTCATATATTTTATGTTTTAACAACTGTATACTACTATCCCTGTATGGATGTGATATGATTTCTTTATCTTTGTTGTCGGCCTGGCTCAGGTTAAACTCTTTGTGAAACATGAACAAACACAAACAATGAATGCCCCAGAACTTTCTTTTATTATCCAGTTTGACAGTCAACGGAAAAAGAACATAAATAAACTACTTTAACGTAGATTTTCTTTAGAGCTTTATTACATGGTATTGGATCGGTGCATTAACTCCAGTACTTTCCGATACCGATACCAGCGTTTTAGGCAGTATCGGAGCCGATACCGATACTGGTATCGGTATCGGCTCATCTCTAATATTTATGGCCCTTTAGCCTTTATGCATTAACCATTTATTACCAGAGATTTAGGATCTTTCATTCTTGCAATTATACAGCGATGCATTTAGAAAGGGTGTGCTTTGTTGCGGCGTAGCTATTTAAAGCTTTGCCACAACAAAGACATAACCCCTAACAGTATTTATCTTTGGATTGGTAATGCATCTTGTGAATGGCGAGGTGGTAAAGGTGCCTGTTTTGTCCTTGGGGGAGGAAAAGGGGAGTTGAAGGAGAGAAAGCTACTACAGAGAGGCCAAAACTTTGATCCCATTGATGTGTTGCAGGAGGCTGTGCAGCTGAAACCCAAGCCCAGTAACATGTCAGACTTTGTGAACTATTCTAGGCATCAGTTGCTGACGCCAAGATGAGGGGTGGGGGTTTCTGGGGGCACATATGCGCCTCCATAAGAACACGCAATAGGAACTGACGGCCACTACGAGCACCATCTGACGTGCAGTCGCTTAATGTTGGGCAATAACGCTGTTTATAGCCCCTATATCACAGTTCACAGTCCCACGTGTGAGAGTCTGGTGAGATCAATTTGTGGATGTGTGTTTAATGCTCCAGAGGGTTGTAATGTGTAAATGTGTAGTCCAGTGTTTGGTCAGTGAGTGAGGTTTAGTGCAAAGGTAGATCGCTAGGAGCTGTAGTGACCTTGGGACTGCTTGCTGATGGAAGGACAGAATTCCTGAAGGGACACATGGTCTAGAGTGACAAGGCCATCTGCTGTAGCGCCAGCAGTAGGAGGAAGGTGGAGGGGGTTGGACACAGGGGCAGGGTGGGGGGGGGGGGCTGAGAATTCCTTTTGCTGGGGTGTGGAGGGAGCAGATATTCTGGGATATCACTGCTAGCACTCTGCCGGGAAACGTGTTTCTTTGGCATTTTTCAAGCGGAAATCTGAGGGAGAATTTTTGAACACTTGATGGTGAGAGGGGATCATTGCAGGGTTAAATGGGGAAGATATTTTTCTGGCCTTCCAGCTCTCCACGAAGCGACTGGTGATAATGGTCTTGGTGTGTTGCCGTTTTACTTTGGTGGATCCAGTTTCCTCTCCATCTCAGCACAGCCGGAGCTGAGAGAGCGGGATCTGGCAGGACTTCTGGCAGCGGCCTCTCGGAGGATCGTCTTCAAGGGATCTTCTTCAGAGTTGTTCTGTGCATGGCAAGGATCTACTTTCTTGCTGCCTCACTGAAATTGCATGGCCTAAACGAATGAATATTTTTATGAGGCGCCTTGCACCAGAGATGGGCCAGGACCAAACCAAGCAGCAGATAGAGAAGGGCCTGAGGTTGTATCAGTCCAACCAGACAGACAAAGCCCTGCATGTCTGGACAAAAGTGCTGGAGAAGACCTCAGATCCTGGAGGGAAGTTTCGGGTGTTGGGGTGCCTGATCACAGCTCACTCAGAAATGGGAAAATATAAAGATATGCTCAAGGTAAGCCTCCTAAATAACAGTATGCTACATTCAATAATTTTAATAACTTTTTTTCCCTGGCGGGATTAATAAAATATGTCAAAATAAAAATCTAGTTAAGTAACCAATTATAGATATAATCAGTGTCCTACTCTAAATATCTGTGTTGTCATTTGGTTTAGATAATTCATAAAGACATTTCTCACATTTTTACTATTGTGTGATCATATTTTGTTATGCAACCAGCAATGTGTGTGCCACTAAATATCCCATTGATTTTATGTCATCATTATCTCCACTCAGGAGTGGTACAGTTTGTGCTGTAGTAGCATTTTAACACTTCTACAACGTCCAAGTGACTATTGAACAAGAAGAGGTCAAAGGTCACCCTCTTGGTTCCATTTACAGTAATCTTGAGAAGCATGGGTTAATTTGTGGCTTCCACACGACGCTGAGTAAATAAGTGCCCTGCAACCCGAGTATCAGTGTGGGGTGTCTTGTTGACATAACCATCTTTACTCAAGCAGCACCCACTCTCTTTCACCCAACTTTAATGAGGACTTTATAAAGTAGAGGCCTCATGCCTTTCTAATTATATATATTTTTTATATAAATCTTTTTATTTAGTATCTATTGATTCACAATTTGCCATCACCTCACACTCACTCTCTCTTCGCAGTACGCTCTAGATCAAATCGACACAGCCAGAGAAATGGAGGACCCAGACTACCTGACAGAGGGCTACCTGAACTTAGCGCGCAGCAACGAGAAGCTGTGCGACTTCCAGAAAACGGTGTCCTATTGTAAGACCTGCTTAAACATGCAGGGAACCACTGTCAGCCTGCAGCTCAACGGCCAGGTGTGTCTTAGCATGGGCAACGCCTTCCTGGGCCTCAGTGTCTTCCAGAAAGCTTTGGAGAGCTACGAGAAGGCCCTTCGCTATGCACACAACAACGACGACAAGATGCTGGAGTGCAGAGTCTGCTGCAGTCTGGGAAACATCTATGTCCACCTTAAGGTATAAAATCAATGAGATTTGATTTTTCTGAAAGCTTTTGATCATTTTAATGTGTGCTGCACTGCATATACTACCTCCTAGTCTTTGCTCAGCATTACCTTTTGACTAAATGTCTTCAAAATGTATTCTTGTATCACATAATATAATACAAGGAGTCTGATTAAGAACCTTTCCTTTCCTGTAAAAAAAAAAATACTTTGATCATTGCAGACTTCTCAGGTATTTTGTTTGGGTGAAACATTCATTGGACTGCATGGACAGTGTGTCTTGATTGCGCAATCAATACTGATGTTGCCAACGTGTTTGTGGTCGGAGTATGATAACACTGCCAAGCATCCAAGCAAACATCATCAATGGTTAGCTCATGTGGGACTGGGCATTGTTAAACAAGGGTGGAGTGAGTGGGCTGGCTGACGGGGGGCTCATGTAGTACCCTTGACATCAGAGATTTGTAAGAGTAATCCCTCATCTTCCTAGGGTGGATTGGTTTCAATGGGATTGTGGCGTTTGAAGAATGCTCTCATATGTCTCGTTATTTTATGAAACAATTGGAGACACGTATATCAAAAATACTAATTTTCTAAAAGGTTCTTTGTTTGAATACTGTCAAAGGTTGAATTGTCTTATGAAGGAATAACAAACCAAAAAGTCCATGCTGGTAGTTTCTAAATAGAATGTCTAAGACACTGCCATTTGTGGGCAAGGACTTACTCATCAATAACCTCTTCCAACAGGACTATGAGAAAGCCCTGTTCTTTCCCTGCAAAGCAGCTGAGCTCGTCAATGACTACGGCAAGGGTTGGAGCCTCAAGTATCGAGCCATGAGCCAGTACCACATGTCTGTCGCCTACAGGAAACTGGAGCGCCTGCCGGACGCCATGGAGTGCTGTGAGGTATTGTTTTATTGTTTTTATCCAACATACGATAACAGTCAGAGACGGGACTCACCCCCCACAAAGACAAACTTGCATAACTTGTGAAGAATGTGACAGTTTTTGTTTCCTCACAAAGGCGCTGTCCCCTGATGTGTTTGTCTGTTTTGATGTCAGAGCTGGAGAAACAGTAGATGTTGTGCTGCTGACAGGTGCAAGTGCCAGTTGTTCTGTTGTACCAGGCCTTGACAAAAATATGCTCACAGAGGTGCTGGTTTAAAGTGTTAATGAAGAGGGTGGCTTTGGTCTTTACTCTGTTCTAATTATGTACTGAGGGTGAAAAATAACTTGATGTCATTGCCTTGGAGTGCAAAAGTAAAGTAACAAGACAGCAGGATGCATTTCAGATTTATTACATTTGCCAAACGCATTTAGACAAACAATTTACAAATGTAGTCATATTTACAATACCAGAGTACAAAAGGAGTCCTAAAGGTGAAACAACAACGTCTTACATTTTGCATCACTTATCAGTCTGGTTTATTTGAAAATATCTTGAAACTGCTAAATGAAATAATATGCCATTTGTAAAAGTAGTTTAAATATGACCGTCGGTTTCAGGATTCGCACTTCTTTTCATTATAAACAACTCTCTGCTTAATGCTCTCATCCACAGAATGATTGTTTTTGAGTTAAATGTACCCAATTGCATCCATATTAGGCTTTATTTTAGAAGGCATAATATACATTATGTTACTGTATAGTGTAATACTGCCATTTCATTTAAATGTATCTACTGATAAAAAAAAAACCTGACTAACTTGAAAGTCCAATTTCCAAATGATCCAAAATGATTTTCCATCATTAGATTGTGGTCTCACAGGTGAGGGGGTCAGACTCTAAAACCCCTGTCTTCCACTTGAACAGGAATCTATGAAGATTGCTCTGCAGCACGGTGACCGTCCTCTGCAGGCTCTGTGCTTACTAAACTTCGCAGACATACACCGTTGCAGGCGTGACGCTGATGTAAGGTGCCACCATTTGTGCGGACTTGTTGGATTAACAATAAGATTTTATCTTTTTGATATATATATTTTTACATTTCTCATAGAAAGTTTTGACTCAACTATTTAGTATTTTCCTTACACTGTTTGTTGCTCTGGCATCTATATGGGGAGCTTTATTTTGGCATTTTACTTCATCCATCTAGAAAGCATTCCCTCGCTACGAGTCTGCACTGGGCATCATGACTGAGATCGGAAACCGTCTCGGACAATCACAAGTCTACCTGGGAGTTGCAAAGTGTTGGCTTCTGCAGAAAGAATTTGACAAGGTACCATCATTATATATCTATCTCACTTTAAATATCACAGTCTTATGACTGATATAATTGTTGTATTGCTTCTCATAATAATGTAGTAATTATGTAATCTAATTGTGACACACCCTGCCTCAATGTTTATTTCCCAGGCTCTTGATTCTTTGCAGCGAGCACAGGAATTGGCAGATGGGATGGGAAACAAGGTAACTGATGTTACACAGGATACATGTAGAGCTGCAACTATTAGTCGATTAATCATTAAGTCATTTGACAGAATTAATCTGCAACTTGTTTAATAATCGAATAATCGCTTTAGTCTTTTTTTAAGCAAAATGCTTTGTCACTCATGATTGTAATCTGAGTATCTTTGGGGTTTTTGATTATTGGTCAGGCAAAACAAGACATCTGAAGACATCAACTTCTAGGGAAGTTGTAACAGAATTTTTCACAGTTTTTTTTTACATTAAAATGATTACCTTTAGTAATGTTTAGTTTCAGCCCAGCCCCACACACTAGCCTGGGAACCAGAAGAATCTTCCGAGCTCGTGTTGAATTTGCTCTGGCAGATGTAAGGCAGAGTCTACATCAGGCGTCACCAACCTTTTTGAAACTGAGAGCTACTTCATGGGTACTGAGTCATACGAAGGGCTACCAGTTTGATACACTCTTCTGAAATAACACATATGCTCAGTTTGCCTTTAGTTATATATGATTATTAATGATTAATGATAGTCATCTATGTGCAGACACTGATCACGTTAATGATTTGTCATTATCAATAATTATCAACAATGACTTAACAAGGTGGGAAACAGATATCAATATTCAATTTTCATTTTTAGAACAGGCCTGAGGGCTACTCATGTGGTCCTTGGGGGCTACCTGGTGCCCGCGGGCACCGTGTTGGTGACCCCTGGTCTACATGATGTCACATTGTCTTTTTTCTGATTTGTATCTTAAGCTGTGTACGCTAAAGGTGCACTGCCTGAGTGAAGGGATTTATCGGAGCCGGGGGCAGCAGGAGGAGCTCAGAGAGCAGGTGGTGAAGTTCCTGCAGTGTGTCGAGGAGCTGGAGCTCTACTGTGGCATGTGTGGAGAGTCCATCGGGGACAGGGACCAAAAACTGCAGGCCTTACCCTGTTCCCACATTTTCCATCTCAAGTTGGTGTTTTAGCGTACTATTTCAAATTTTTGACAAACATTTCAGAGATGTGTATTTATCTGTATTTCTTTATTTTAACAGGCTTACAAGCCGACAGATAAAGCTGTTGACACTCGGCTGCTTTATCCTTTCAGGTGTCTGCAGACAAACGGGACAAAGGGTTGTCCTAAATGTTTCAAGTCCTCCATGAAACCTGGATTTGTGTGATTGTGAGACTGTGTTTGTGCGTTGGATCCGCAGACACAGCGTGAAGCCTCCCAGGCTCCTGACTGATCTGAGAGAAACAGGCAGCCTCGGGATGTGCTGAAGATGTTTGAGGAGTAATAATTCACTGCTCTGTGAAGAGGATGCTGAACTCAACCCAGAGTGTCACAGAGTACGGCTCTGAGAACACATTCAAGGCATCCATCTTATTAACAGACATCAGTCTGTGAGTTACAGCTGGCTGAGGAGGTATAACTGACAGTGTTACATTTCAATTTAAGCTGCAGAAGAAAGAGCCTACATTGTCTCTGATGACTGGCCTTTTTGTTGCAGAATTTAAATCTAGAGGAATATGGACCGTCCAAAGAGCATTTATAACTTGTATTTGCTATTTCATGCATTAGAATTGTTTTTCGTAAATCAAGATGAAATGATCTTCAGTGATCTGAATCGCAGGGTTTGTTGTTCATAGTCCGATTGCCTTTTACACAACATCCACTTTTTCTTTTATCAACATTTTTTTATCGGAACACAGAGCCATTTCTGAATTTAACTACTTTCATACATGGTATATTTATTATTGTATTCATGTACATTCTATTCTCATGTTAATTTGTTTAAAAGGTTTGTTTTGTAAAACCTAAAATGAGCTAAAATCTCTTAACCATTCAAAAACTAGTATGTCTTTACAGAACAGGTTCATGCAACTGTTTCTTTCCTTATTCACTGAGATTAAGGAGCCGGATCAACACACATTGTGTTCATAGAAATTCCTTTTCTGTCCATGTTTTACTCTTAAGTCTGACATCAACATATTGTTGCAATTTAAGGACAAATATCGTTGAGAAGGAAACCTATTGGGAAAGGATCTTCTTTGACCAATTACACACTTGTCAGATAACTATTTAGAGGAGATACAGTATGTTTTAATGTAGTGTTTTCATTTGTAGTCATGTAAATATTAATTGGTAAAATGTCAGTAGTCAGATTGAGATAATTTACTTGCAGAGGCATTGTAAGGTGTTTTTAGGGAGAAAGCCAAAAAACTATCACATCAGTTAATGTTGCATGTATTTACAATGCCAAGCAGCAGAGGATTACATCAAATTATGTATCCATGTAACTATATTTACTTATTTCGGAATTGTTTATTATAGTATTTCTTAATATTCAGTGGCTTTTATCATTCATATTCCTTATATATTTGTTCAATTTATTTGAGACATTGTGATTTGGGACAAAAAAAAGCCATGTCAAATAAAAATCATTGTGGCTGAAACAAGGTTTTTCATATACAGTCGGTTTTCCTCAAACTGTAAACTCTTACTAAATTTTAGTAAGACTAGTTGCAGTGTACAAAAGTACTCTTTTAAAAAACCTTGATGTGAAACACATAAGTTCAACCATATGGTCAAAACAGGATAAATTGTTGGTGCTGCGGGGACAAAATCATTTCTTTATTAACCCTTTTTGAAACATTCATAATGAAAGCAAACATATATAACCCAACTTGAGGAATAAACAATACTGCAGCTTTAAAAAATGAAGTATTTTGTACTCTCTCTATACAACATGTGAGTAGGTTGACAGCATGAGAAGAGAGACCAACACATTTACTTTTACTGCACAAGCACTTATGTTTCTCACACATCACTGCTGGACCTCACCACTTGAACAGTGCCTGGTTCTTGTTTGAGGTCCCTGCATCCAAAATAATGTTGATTTACTGTCTGTTTACCTGTAGTATAGTCAATGTAAAACTCTTCTAAAGCATGGATATTGTCTAAACCTTTTATTCTTGGTTCTGGGGTATAAATAAGATTTCAGTGACAGCACAGCCACTCATCTTTAACTACCTCTGTTTTTGCCTCTAAGCTTTGCCCTCAGAGGATTAATGCAGCAATAACACAACATTTAACTACATGTAGAATTATGTTTTTCATCATGTTGATATAATCATGGTTTAATGTCTGACTAAAATGCATTGTTAATATATTTATGCTTTGAGTCAAACCATGTTATTGTGGTGAATATGGAAAATAAAGTGCACCGAAAGTGAATGTCTATTTCTCTCTCTCTCTCTCTCACACACACACACACGGTTTTGACATTGTATGTGGAATACTGTATACTATGGAATGCGTATTTAACCAGTCATACTAGTTTGCCAGCATAGTGTTCAAGGTTGTACAGCCTAGTCACAACACTACAGGGGCAGGAAGGACGTTTTCCTGTCACCTCACTTCACAGGAACCCTTAAGCCTGATGGCAGCAACTTCTTTCTCTGAAGAGGACTTACTTTGTCCTCTTTGCTCTGAGATTTATTACCTTCCTGTTCTACTAAAATGTGGCCACAATATTTGCAAAGTTTGTTTACAGAAGTTCTGGGAATGGAAAGGATGTCGAGAATGCCCTGTGTGTCGCACTGTGTCTGTCCCTGGGAGGCCTCCTATTAATTTGCTACTAAAGATAGCTGTGGACGAATATCAAGTGCAAAAGACAAGCAGGAATCAACAAGTTTGCCTGCTTCACAATGAGAAGCTGAAGCTTTTTTGTCAGAATGACGAAGTGCTTATCTGTCTCGTCTGCCAATCGTCAAAACAGCATAAAGTTCACGAGTGCTGTCCAGTGGAGGAGGGGGCCCAACAGAAAAAGGTAAAAATAGAAACAGAAGAAACACAATTAGTTATCTGCGAGAGCAAAGATGTGTTGCTACTGTGGTTAGTCTTTTTTAGGTGTAGAAGGGGATTTTATAGGGCTGCAACTAACAACTACTTTGTATTGTTTTCTCAATTAATTGATTTATCTTTTAGTCTGTAAAAAGTGTCCATCACAATTTCCCAGACCAACCAGTCTGAAATTGTGTTAACGATTACATAAAACAGAAAAGCAGCTAATTGATTATCAGAGAAATTGCAAATAAACATTTTGACTCGACTAAGAGATTCATTGTTATAGCTCCCGGACTCTTAAAGGTGCTCTAAGCGATGTCACAGCGTTTTTTAGGCTACAACATTTTTTGTCACATACAGCAAACATCTCCTCACTATCCACGAGCTGTCTGTCCCCTGAACACACTGTAAAAAAAACGGTCTCTGTAGACAGCCCAGGCTCCACAAACGCCAACAAAAACAAACTGACCAACCTGCACCACCAAACATAACAAACAGTCTTCCAGCGTTCCAGCCAATAACCAACAAGAAGGATTTGGGGGTGGCGGTTGGAGGGTTAGTGCTCGGAAGCACAGAAGGGAGGGAGAGGGGACGGGATGAGGAGGAGGGAGGGCGAGCTAGCCTCGTTTTGTTTGAAAATACTTTGAACGTCAACAAGAAGTACAGTCACCCAACATCGTTTAGAGCACCTTTAATGAACTTTTTTTTTTTTTTAAACATTTCAGACAGAAATTTCAGCCATGCTGGAGTCTTTGAGGGAAAAGCTCAGAATACTTAACAAGACCAAGGCGCACTGGGAGGAAACCAAAAACTATATACAGGTAAGAGTTATATTTCACTATTTATGGAGGTTAACTGTTGGACATTTAAATTCTGAATCTTTAGTGTTAAATTCACTTTCGGCCCAAAAATCCATCAGTACGGCACTCAAACATATATTTGATTTACTGTCAAAATAACCAGCTCTCTCAACATTACAGAGCCAAGCTTATCAAGTTGAGGAAGCGATTAAGGAGGAGTTTGAGAAGCTACGCCAGTTTCTTCAGGAGCAGGAAAACAGTAGACTAAAGGTGCTTAAACAGGAAGAGGAAATTAAAACCCAGGTGATGTATGAGAAGCTGGAAAACATCAAGGGCCAGATCAAAACCCTTTCTTCCACCATCAGTGATATTGAGGAAGCCCTCAGAGCAAAGGACTTACCATTTCTACAGGTACATTTACAGCCATTATGTACAACTATATGTACAACTATATATATATATATATATATATATGTTACACAAAAAGAAATCTTATTCATAACAAAAAACATTGTTTCACCACTATACACATATAGGCCTACATCATACTTGTCTAATAACATACACATAAAATACAAAAAACTCAATAAACACCTTCATTTAATAACCTCTTATTGTCCAAGCCTGAAGTCAAACCAAGAATATGAAACATTTGAAGTAAACTTCCATATTTTGAAGTTAGATATATTTAAGGTATAGTTTGTTGATAGTTGTCCACATTCTTGACAATAACATACATGTATGTTAGTGTATGTTAATTAAAAATCATCTGTAATTACTTGTACAGTGGTGTTTTGAGCTAAATGTTAACGACAGCATGCTAACACATTCACAATGACAATGCTAACATGTTAATGTTTTAGGTACAAAGTTTACCATGTTCACCGTTTTAGTTTAATGTGTTAGCATGTACATAGTGTGTTTTCCAGGTATTTGGTCATAAACCAAATACCTGCCTATATATATATATTTTTTTTTAATTTTATTTTATTTTTTTTTCCAAAGCGTTGAACATGTGATGTGCATATAGCTACACACCTAATATTTTGTTAATTCATTTTTTTCCACTTTCTTTCGGTAACTTAAGGACTACAAGCAGACAAAAAAGAGGTATGCCTAACTCACCATCTCCCAAAAGGAATACCAACTGTCCCCTCTCCATAATACAATGTAGTGATTACTTCAATATGTTTCAGGGCCAAATGCAACATTCAAGAGCCAGAGTGTATCAGAGATATCCTGATCAACTCAGCAAAGCATCTGGGATTACTGAGGTTTGGAATTTGGAAGAAGATGGCCAACATCGTCACATGTGGTAGGCGAACAGACAACGGCTTAAAAGGTAAAGTTTACGATGAAGTATTTTCAACATACTGAATTTTGTTTATACTTTCAGTTCCCATCACCCTGGATCCAAACACTGCCCAGTCCAACTTAAAGTTCTCTGGAGAGTTGACCTGTGTACAATACAGCAGTAAGCAGCTCCTACCTGACAACCCCGAACGCTGCACCAGCCGCATGTGTGTGCTGGGAGCGACCGGCTTCACATCCGGGAAGCACAGCTGGACCGTGGAGGTGGGCCAGGGCAAAGACTGGTACATCGGAGTGGCACAAGAGTCCATCAAGAGGAAGAGTAGCGTCTTCCTAAACCCAAGCGAGGGTTTCTGGGTCATCGGCCTGTGCAATAGAGACTCATTCTGGGCCCAGACCTCGCCTCCCACCAAGCTCGTGTTGAAGCAGAAGCCTGAGAAGATTACTGTACAGCTGGACTATGACAAAGGAAAGGTCGTTTTCATCAACGCTGCTGATTTGACAACAATACACGCATTCAAAGACAGATTTACAGAGAGGATTTTCCCCTACTTCTCCCCTGGATTGTATGCAGTGGGGGAAATGTCCATCCCACTGACAATCTGTCCTCTGACAGTAACAGTGTTTATAGGGTAGAGTGACATACAGGAAAACACATGGCACTAGAGTTGAAGAAGACTTTGTTGAGTGTGTGTTACAGGTGCTAGGCCTAAGGAACACGTTGCATAGTTTCAATTTAAAAATTCAGCAGCAAATTGTATGATACCAAACTGTGTCCAATGAAGGTTAGAAAGGCAACATACTGTATATTTGATCAACTTAATACTTTCAAACATTTTTATTGTTTAATCTTGTTCAAAAACAAAGTCTCCAGTTATGTTAATTATAGAGTTGATTTGGTATCATTAACTTTCATTCTCTTTGTCTTTTTTTGGTTTCCTCTGTGATGACATATCTTTCAGTTTAGAGTCCAGTTTCCTTTGCAGATAGGCTTTCTTACTGGGGTCCATGGTTTTGTCTCTTTTCCCACTCCCGGCGTAAAGAACGCCTTCTTTGCTTATTCTCATCCGAGCATGAGACTTGGCTTTATCCCCACAGCCGTGAACCTAAAAAGGGTTAACAGCATGACAATCAGATCAGAAAACCACAATTTTCTTATATTTAAGAAATTGATTTTTCACACTTGTGGTGAGATATCAATACACAGACTTTTAAAATACTTGGCGTCATCCATGCATTTTCAATACAGCAACATACTAAAAATCCACAAACCAAAACAACTACTATTTGGTTAGGGTCTGTTCCTGTCTTACCTCTGGTATATGATGACTGAGACAATACTGCCTGTTGCAGAACAGGCAAAGCTGTCCAAGTGTCAGCACGGAAGCTTTACACTTGACAAAACTGCATACACTGTCGGCCTTAATGACAGCGTTGATAAGTGTGTCAAAGTCATCATCTGGAGTGGCGGCAGCAGCGATGCCGCAGGCGCCTGCCTTCATTCGGCTCTTTCCTGGGAGAGAAATGGTAAGAGCTGAATTGTCGCAAACATATCGGAACAGACAGGTTAAAAATAACACTTTAAAATTAGAGGATTATATTACAAACCTTTAGCCGACTTGGGCTTCTTTAATGACTGGGCCTGAGCTGGTGGGATGTTGTTCTGTTGCTTTTTTTGTTGAGCATTTTCTTCCCTCTTCTGCTGCTCCCTCTTCATTCGCTCCAAATGTAAACTTTTGAGGTCTAATGGAGGTTGACACAGCGGCTCTATTTGGGGATTAGGGACTGTTTCTTCTTCCTGAGCTTCTTCATCTTCTTCTTGTCTTGGCTCCTCAGCAGGTGTTGGCACCAGGGGCCTGGCGACAGTAATACACCTGTCTTTCCCCTCGCCTTTACTCTCATGCACGAGGCCCAGCTCCTCAGCAATCTGGTGGACCAGCAAGCGGTCATGAGAGTTAAACGATGATGGGAACTGTAGTTCACTCTGATTTGAGGCCTTTAGAACGCTCTCCACCTGCGCTCTGATCTCAGCATATCTGTTCTTCTTCTGCTCTTCCTCTGTCAGTGCGGTTATGCAGGACTTTGTGTTCTTCTCTGTACCAGCAGAATTTCCATTACTGCTGCTACCAGTGGACTTCTTTTGTTGTTGCTTGGCCCTGCTGGGAGGCTGATCTTTGACCTTCTGTTTGGTGGACGTGGAGCTGCTGGCAGACGTAGAAGTCTTTGTGTCTTTGTGGTCGCGGGTGTAGTTTTGTGGCACAATGTCTCGGATGTACTCAAATGCCGTTCTGACCTCGCCAAACTCAGTCATGTGATTGATCAGGGACTTCAGGAAAGCATGATTCTGGACAGTCTGGGTGTCGCACACGACAGCGATGTGACGTCTCGCACGTGTAACAGCCACATTAATCCTTCTGTCCTCTGCCAGAAATCCAACTTCCCCTAAAATTAAAAGAATGAACAAATGAATAAATGAATGCTGCCAACGTTCATGGCGTGGCAGAAATAAAAAAAAGGAGCAAAAGTAAAATAAATTACCCTTTCTGTTGGACCGAACTAATGACAACACCACAGCCTCTTTCTCTCTGCCCTGAAATCCATCCACTGACTTTATCTCCAGCTCCGGATGCCTCGCAGAAAGTTTCTGACGCAGAAGATCGACCTTCACAGAGATAAAATCATTAAAAATCACATCAATGAGTGTTTTTGAGACACTTTAGATTTCTATTTTAACAGTAAATTTTTTTCTACGCTGGAAATCCAGAGTTCTCGCGAGAGCACAATTTGAATTTGCTCAGCGAGTCACTCTGGCATTCAGTAATGATGCTCATTAACTATGCCCTTGTAGCCTGCTGCACCAATCACATCAGTGTATCTGATATAGGCGGGCCAGAGGTGAGCTAAACAGATGACGACAGTTTAATCTACCAGTTAGCTCCGCTGGTAGCTAAGCGTATGGGGCTCTGGATACACCACCCCGTGTATTGTTGTGATTGGTCGTTGTGTTAGCCAATTGCGTGCAGTGAGATTTTCAAATGCATGCTTGGTGCCGCCCCTCGAGTTGGGCCATTTTCATTACTCAATACCAGACCCTTAATCTTTCAGGTTTGGGTCTGGATTTCAGGCTACATTTTTTCATTTTGGGGGATTTTATTTTTATGACTGTGAAAGTGTAAATCTTGTATTCAAAATATATGGACACTTAACCTATGTATTATTGCGTTGACACAGTACAGTAGTAGCAGTTGAGTTAAGATCTATTTTACAGTTCCTCAAATCAATCAGTGACTTACTTGTAGATTGTACGGAGCAATAACAGCGATGTCTTTAGCCTTAACCCCAGCTTCAGTCAAGGCCTTTATGTGCAATTCAACAATGTCTACCTCACCTGAGGATAAAGTAAACATACGATTAGATCCCACAACACCCTAACTGTAATACAATTATTATTATTTTTTACAATTAAAATGACTAACCTTGATTGCCTTTGGACTGCTCATCTGTGACCTCCATCTCACTCAGACCGCAGCCCGCAGTGTCGATAAGAAGAAGTGGCGTACTGGTCTCTTCAACGCAGGCGACTTCTGGTAGATCTCTTTTGCATCAAAGACATAATTTTAACACTTTAATGAGTTATCATTCACTGAAATACAAAAGTGAGATACTTTCCATCATCAAGCTTGCACTCACTTTAACAAGTGTCTTTCTACAGAGCTGTGAGCTGTTAGTCTTCCCTGGTACATCTCTTTGGAGGCCCACTCCATGATGGCACTGTGCATGCGGTACTGAACTGTTAGCATCCGGACCACCGAGTCCCCATACATCTGGATGAGTCTCTCCATAAGACTGAGAGACAAGCCTTTTGATGCAGCCCTGTGGAGCACAAAAAGAAAAAAATGTGCAGCAAACTTTCTGAGAACGTATTTCTCAATCAGCTTCTCAATTTGGCCGATGGAGTCCTAAAGAGAACACACATTTTCTGCCAAAGTTAGAGCAGTTTTATTTTTGAGAGACACCACAACAACACCGTCCTGATAAGGCAGATTTGAGTGTTAAAGCTCGGAAAAAAACATCCCAACTTGTTAAGAGCTAATCTCTGATTGTTTCTTATTTTGTCACAATTATTTAATGTTATGACGAAAGACTTCAGATATGTTTTCAGGGGCTTTATAGAAAATGTTTTAATTGTTGTCACAGGACAAATTATTTATCAAGAAATGCATAAAAACTTTACCCTTGTGATTTGATAGTAGGTGGTAACTGCTTGTAGTCTCCAGCCAGAATGCACTTGCGCGCTCTGAGCAGGGCGATCCAGCAGCTGCTCTCCAGGGCCTGAGCGCACTCGTCTATCACCACCCAATCAAAATGCCCTGCTGGCAGGAACTTCAGAGGGCCGTCACCAGAAGCACCTGCAGACACAGACAAGTGCTCTCTAATTGCCTTTTATCATCACTGCAACGACTGAAGTACATTTTCTCCACTCAAGGATAATACTGACCTGTGTTAGTTGATAACACAACATCTGCACTTTTTAGGATCTGGGCAATGGCTGTTGATTCCCTGGTTTTCAGCTCTTTTCTTAGCTCCCCTAGTTCCCTTTTAAAGTTCACCCGGTCTCCTTTTTCACGCATCTTCTTTATTCCCTTCTGAGAAAAATAATAATATATATATATTCCAAACCGTTCAAGATGTCACACATGCTATTAGGAGCACACCAGGGTTATTATAGTAAACTAAAACAAAAATAAGCAGTGAAAATTTTTTTTTGTAAACTAAAACTAAATAAAAACTAAAACCTTCAAGAAAAAATAAAACTAAACTCAAAACTATATAGCTAGGTTAAAAAACTAATAAAAATAAAATAAAACTGAATGTGAATCATTTCAGTTTTAGTTTTATAGCGATAATATACGATACAACTTTATTGTTAGTTTACACTAAAATTTGTTTGGCGTTCCCGAGCAGCTCCACTCAAATATATCACAACTACATATATAAAAACTAAACCTTTCTGAAAAACTGAAACTAAACTACGACTAGCAAACACACTCTGAAAACTAAGTTAAACTAAAATAAAATAAAAACGAATTAAAAAATCAAAACCGTTATAACCTTGGAGCACACACACACACACACTAAAATACTTACAATTGCTTTATCCATGTCTTTACGGATGTCTGCAATGATGTTTGCATTTTCACTCTGAGCAAGGATGGCGTCTAGTGAATGTTTCTGTATAGACTCCAGCAGTCTGGCAGGGTGACCTAGCCTGAGGACCTTTGCCTTGCACCGGGCTAACCTCTCCACTAAATTATCCACAGCCACGTTAGAGGGGGCACAGCACAGGACCTGCACAAACACAGAATCCAAATATGAAAAGAATCCTGTCTAGACTAAAATGCTGAAATTACAACTGCAGCAATACAAGACAATGACAGAACAGGGTAAATGTAACTGAATTTCTGCACCTTTTGGCCTTGTTTGACTGCTTGCAGGATGATCTCCACCACTGTGGTGGTTTTCCCAGTGCCTGGTGGTCCATGAATCACAGCCAGTTCTCTCTGAGACAGAGTAAAGGACACAGCGTCTCTCTGGGAATCATCCAGGTTTGAGTTAAAGAATTTAACTTCATCTGATGAAACATGATAGAATACCCAGAATTAGTCTGTGTATTGTATAATCCATGCTGATTTGAAAGTTTTTGAAATCAGTATATGCTGCATACTTGTGTAAAAGCTACCAACAAGCACAATTACATAGAGCAACTAGTTTTTGATAATATTTGCTTTGTGATGCGCAAGTTACTTGGCTGTGATTGAGAAGAAGGTTTTGTGTCACCGAAGAGAACATTTATTAGATTGGCAGCTGGTCCATTGCTGTATCCATTTAATGCATTCAAGGCACTGCAAGCACAAAACACACAGAAAATAAGTTGTTACACGGTTTCCTAACTCACTTGTAACTGTCTTATATTACACAATGTCACTCACTTTTTCATTCGTTTGTAGGTGACATCATTTGCTAACTTTAAGAGGTTGTGAAGAGCATCTGTATCAAAGCTAAGGCCATCCTTTGAATCGTCAAAGGCCACACTTATAGAAGCTTGGCTGACCCTCGTCACTATTCCTGTGCCAATCTGTGAAGCTGCGGTGCATCCGCCAGTGTCATACAAGCCAACAATGTCCCCTGTAATAAAAGACATAAATGTCACATTAAGCAAAATATAAAACAAAAGTAACAAAGAAACCCACAGATCAGATGGTTTATTCTTCTATCTCACCAGGTCCAAAGCTGTTGCTTGGCAGAGATGAGAAACCAAGATACTTTCTTGGCTCGAGGATGACGACTGTGCGACCATACAGGCCTGTTGACTGACTTCCTATCTGCAATTTCAGCAGGCATACTCCTTTATTTTGAAGATCCTTGAGAGAGATGTTCTCCTGCCATATCCTGAGGACACAGAACAAGTCATTTATAGTAACTGCTATCTACAATAAGACAAGGCAGGGAGATGCTACCAAGTGCAATTATGGTAAGTGTAGGATCGTGTTTTTGGAGCTTGACCCATACCAGGTACAAAAAAACTAAATAACTCTGTTGCTTTATTTTTGACCACTCTTTTTAAATCTGTCTCTTCCAAGTAGGGCTGGGTACTGAATTCAATACTTTTTAGGCACCAACCAAATTGCCTCCGAAGTATCGAGTATCGAAAAATGCCTTGTCATTCAATACCAAATTTCAATACCTAAGGAGTACATTTCATAAGCTTCAGTGAGCCAATAAGCATGCAGCATGCTTCTACCAAGATCTAATAATGTTGGTGATTGGCTGTTTAGCGTTAACACGTTGTACAGACACGCAGAAAAAACTCTACGATACGCACAGAGACGGGCTCACGTAGTAGGAACTGAAAAATAAATAAAAAGATTTGTGCCATAATGTTGCAATTTCTTTTTGTTTTATAAAATTGGTATAAAAAAAATATTATTTAGAAACTGGTATCAAAGTCATGGTATTGGTATCGGTACCCAACATTTTTGAACAATACCCAGCCCTACTTCCAAGTACCCCAATTTCATGGAAGTGCAGAGCAAAATTACTGAATGATCCCTTTATTTAGTGAAGTAACACAGTCTGGATGTTATTTTACATACCTGGTCTCCTCTATTTCAGCCTCCCTCTCCTCCTGTAGAAGCTCGAGCGTCTTTGACACAAATTGTTCAATCGCCATCACTCACTAAAAAGATCCAAAAGATGATCAGGGTTACAGCACACAGATCCAAACCAACATGTAAATGCTACTTCACTTAAGTTAAAGACAAACCAGAAGAGGTCCTACTTACTAACTACTGCTAACTTTTAATGCAACACAAAGTCCAGGTCACATTTGATTGATAAGACCTTATGTTGTAATTTATGGATAGATTCGTTCTCCCATTAACGAGGGTGAATCTCACCAGTGGTGGCATGTAACTAACTGAATTTATTCAAGCACTATACTTAAGTACAGCTTTGAGGTACTTCTACTTTTATTGAGTATATCCATTTTATGCTACTACAGTATATACTTACACACCCACTAGCTACATTTCAGAGGCAAATATTGCACTGTTTACTCCACTTTATTTATTTGTAATACAAATTCATGGAGTGATTTTAAGTTGTGAACGTGCTGTACTACTACAACATGAAATCTTGCATCCAATTACACTGAGTTCTATTACATGTGGGTACATTTATGCTGAATTCAGGACTTTTGATTTAAGTGGAGTATTTTATTACAAATAATAATAAAAAGCCTGAATACTTTTAACCACTGAGTCTCACAGCCTCACATACATATTTTAATATTGTACGTCGTGTTATTGGTTAATATATAACGTTACAGACCCATGTTTTGCCTCTCATGCATTATCATTATATTAGATGGTAGTTAACATACGGGTAATATGTGAGGAACCACTAGCAGGGCTTAGCTCAGTATTATGTTAAAGCTTCATGAAGAGTTTTCATTTCCAGAAATGCTGACATGTTAGCTTGCTAACCACACTGCACACAAACTAGCTAGCTACTTACTTTAGCTGCAGTTAGCAAGCAAGAATGGCACTCACCCGTTAATGTCAGTTATCTGGAGAGGCAGAGGACAGAAAAGCTAATGTTAATCATGCGGGACAGCTTGAAACTTTCTTGATAATATCTTCTATAGCATTAAACCAGTGGGTTTGTTTGACTCATGTTGTCTTCTTTGATTGTGCTAGTGTTTTAACATTCTAGCTACACTGCCCCCTATCTGCTCAGATGACTAACGTTAACGTTACTCTTCGCTCATTCACACACATTTTATTTTGAAAAACACACAACGCGGAAGTTACCCAGCTCCGTTGACGCTCAAGAAACACGTTGAGCTTATTAGTTGTCAATCAATCTGGCACAAACCGCCCGACAGTCAACACCAGGTTGTTTGTTATACATTGTATATTTTAGCATTGTGAACGGGGCCATTTTGGCCCGTTGTTCTGTGTGACTTCAAACCGCAGGAGGATATGCTGGTTGTTTATCTACCAGATCTCAGTCAGGAAGGAAGTATTTGCACTGCAAACCTGCAGACTCTGAGCTAACCCATTTTATATGTAACTGCTTCATCACTCCTGTTCACTGCGTTTTTTGGAAATGAGAACGACATTATTCCTGCTGCATGCCATCTCATGCTGCTGGTTGGTCAGTGCCACTCTTTCAAAAACTGATGCAAAGAAATCGCATAAAGCTGAGGCCGAGGTGAGTACAACTTCAAGTCTCTACCTTGAAATGGGTGCGAGCTGTGTGTGCTGCCAGGTCATACAGGTCCTCTAGTTTGCCTGGCATGTCTCTGGACTTACCTCCAGAATCAGGAAGAGGCCCTTATCATTGCCTGTCATATGTCCAGTCATGATGATGGTTATCTGTCACTGAAATTGGCTGTTTTTTATTCTATCTCACTGTTTAGACATCTCCATCTGAGTTGTCTGTGTTGGAGAGAGGCCTCGTTGTGTCAGACCCGCCTTGGAAAGACATAGTGAAGGAGGAAAAGATACACTGGGCTCACATCAAGAAAACATTTCAAGGATCAGTGCTTGGATATGTCACACCTGTAAGTCACCAACATATATATATATATATATATATATATATATATCTCTACATTCTCCCTTGCTGCTGTTTAACATTTGACAACACAGCATTAAAGGATAGGTTCAGATTATTTCAAGTCTGTCCTAATGCAACACTCACATGCCCATGTGCAGTGGCAGAAGAAGGCAAGTTTGTTTATACAGCGCCATTCAGACACAATAAGGCAATTCAAAGTGCTTCACATGGGCATACACCTACATTAAACATAAGATGTTTAAGAAAACATTAACATTGGATTTAATAGACAATAAAAACAAAAAGCAAGCAAACAAATGGTTACAGATTAAAAATAAGTTATGTATCTAATTTATTGGAAAGCCGCAGTAAACAATATGTTTTTTAACAATGTTTTGAGCCCCCCTGATTAAAATGAATGCTTGTTCCACAGGTGGAGAGCATAGAAACTAAAATCTTCGTTGTGTACAAGTAAATCAGAGATGTATTTAGGTCCAAGACCATTTAATGCTTTATAGACAAGTAATAGGATTTTAAAAGCTATCCTTTGACACACAGGAAGTACATAGTCTGGCTATCACCAGACCAAGCTCAATCTTTTAAGATTGAACATTAGTCTGGGGAGTCTGCTCTGTATTTTCTCTGCACAAGAGGCGTTATCAACGGGCATAGTTCAAATGACTCTGTACGTAATTGGATAGTCCTTCAACCAATCAGACCAACGATCCGGGTGACATAGCAGCGACAGTGGCATCAACAGGTTGCTCTGCTTCGGTGGCCGGCTTGTTGAATGTAAACAAAAAGCTGCTTGGTCGCTTCTCTATCGTCATCGTGTTAAACCCGCCAATAGCGTGCCAGGTGGATAAGCCAGTTTGTGATTGGTTCCTGCAAATTTGTAACGGAAGCAGGATAGATAAACGTACAGGTTTCCAGCCTGAGCTGCAGGGCAAAATCAAATCTCCAGCAGATCAGGCTGGGTTTACCCAGTCTAGGAATACACATATCTTTTAATAAAAGTAGTTATACCACACTGTAGATATACTGTTACATGCACTGAAAATGTTACTTAAGTACAAAAGTCCTATTGATATAATGATATCATTATTTATTTATTGATTTTTTTTATTGATACATATATTTTGTATTGTTAATTTGAATCTGCAAAGTCATTTAGGCTGTCAGATAAATGTAGTTGAGTAAAAAAGTACAATATTTGCCTCTGAGATGTAGTGGAGTAGAAGTATAAAGTAAAAAAGTAAGTAAAACCTCAAATTTGTACTTAAGTACAGTACTTGAGTAAAACGCCAAACTGGCTGTAAAGAGATCTTTTACTTTCCCAACAACAATGTAAGAGATGGGGGACAAAATCCACAGTCCACGTTCTTTAGAGAGTTCAGCTGAAGCAAACTTGGCTTCATGAGTCTCAGTCTGAGTTATTCAAAATAAGTGGTTTCTTAAAAAAATAAAATAAAACAAAAAAAAGACTAACCTCTGGTAGCTGGGAGCTAAAATAGCTGAATAATCGATTCTCAGAGAATTAATTGGGAACTTTTTTGATAATCAATTAACCATTAACACCTTTTTCAAGCAGAAATGCCAAACATTAGCTTATGCCCGGTTCCCTACAGTAAAGATTTGATGCTTTTCTTTGTCTTATATGATGGTACATTTTAGATTTGTGAATTATGGTGGCCATTTTTTTACTATTTTCTGAGGTTTATTAGACCAAACAATCTATTAATTAAGAAGATGGCAGGGAAATTAATCAACAATGAATGTAATTGCTACTTCTGGCCCTTAACTTTAAAAGTTACACAATGTAACTGTCTCACACGCTGTAGTTGTACAAGGAGGTTGTCACTTTAGGGCCAGTATGTGGAAGGGGAATGACTGCAGTGGCAGATAATTCTTTCAACATAGATATAGAATGTAGGTGTTGTATTAAGACAGACTTAAAGCGGTCCTTTAATGTGAACCTATTATTTGCATGTAGATTGTTTTGAGTCTTCATCTCTAAATTACATGTCTTATTTTTCCCATCCTCCAGTGGAATTCTCACGGCTATGACGTTGCCAAGATGTTTGGCGCTAAACTAACTTCAGTGTGTCCAGTTTGGCTTCAGCTCCGCCGACGGGGACCTGAAACCTTTGATGTTAGTGGACTCCACGATCATGACACAGGTAGAGGACCAACGTCACTGACGATGTCCAATGGGAAGTGTTTTCTAGTGACTAATGTACAAGAGTCTTTTTGTCTGTCCAGGCTGGGCCAAAGCTGTACGCAAGTCGAACAAAAAAATCCGGATGGGTGAGTATATGTCCTCCCCACTGCCCACAACTCAGATCTGTTAATGTGTGCAAGTGCTTTCAGATGAAACTGTTATTGTTTGGTCATTTGTTTTAGTTCCTTCATTGTCTTTACCCTCAGTTCCTCGGCTGTTATTTGATGGCTGGTCTTACCAGGACTACATGAGCGTGCTGGGGAGTGAAGATGAAATTGAAGAGCTCGGAAGTGAGCTGGTGGATGTTGCAAAGGTAATTAAGTGTTGTGTTTATCTTTAACTCACTCGCAACAGTGTTGTGTTTGTCCAGCGTCTGTCTAATGAAGCTGTGGCCTTGCAGACAGAAGGTTTCGATGGTTTCACGTTGGAGCTGTGGAGCCAGCTGGGAGGAAACAAAAGAAAGTGAGTTATTCTGTTAACACATCTGTATTACTACCTGACCATCATTCTTTTTTTTGTCTGAGGTTATTCAAGAAGACAATACAAATAATAAAACATGCAAAACATTCTTCATACAGGGAGCTGGTCCATTTTGTGAAACACATATGTGAGACTTTGAAGGCTAAAAGATTAGACTGCATTCTTGTCATCCCACCTGCTGTGACAAGGTGAATACAATTAATTTGCTTTCAAGGACTATAAATACTATATAAAAATTGGTGCTGACTTTCCTTTGCCTTTCTTTTCTTTCCCACCATAATCAGTGTGGGGCAGCCGGGTATGTTTGGCAGGGAGGAGTTTGAGGAGTTGGCCCCAGTAGTCGATGGATTCAGCCTCATGACATACGACTACTCCAGCGGTGCCAGGTGAGTGTCACAGACACTTCATTGTGGTAGAAATGTTTTAGGTAGTGACATGATGAGTAGAATAATAATGTTCTAAATTATCTGGGTTTATTGTTTTTGTTTTTTAATAGACCGGGCCCGAGCTCCCCCCTGCCCTGGATGAGAGACTGTGTCCTCCAGCTTGCACCCACCACTCAGTGGAGGCAAAAGATCCTGCTTGGACTCAATTTGTATGGCCTTGATTTTGCAAGCCAGGGAACAGAGCCAATCCTGGGAGGAAGGTAAGATAATACTGTGACTACTGCTGGACTAATTTATTCACATTTTAGCAATAAAAGTTTTAAACATTTCAAACTTTAAAAGAAGACTCCACCGATTTAGCATTGCCCTAAACATTGTTGGACTCACTATGGACGTTTTTTTTAAATTTATTTTTTTATAAATATGATCAAAATCGATGCAGTAGAACCAGAGAGAACTTCTAGGCACTCTTCTTTCTTGTCAAAACTGGTGCCTACATTACCCACAATGCAACTCGACCAACAACAGTTTGGTAATAGATATGCTAGTAGTGCTAAGCTAATCTAGCCTCAAGCAGAGATGAGGAGCAGGCTAGACAGGTCTGGTAAACTCACTTCTTTCTAACTCCACATCCCCAGATGCTCTGTTATCAAACTTGTAGTCTTCTGCCCCAATCAACACTGACTCAAGTGACATCACTTGAGGGAATTTTATCAGCTTTCGCAAAGCGCCCTCTGGACCCACAAAAAGGCTTTATACTACTTTTTCCCCCCCATATGCAGCAGTATTCCCCAAACCTGACTTTGATGTGTACAATTAGTGGAGTTCCCCTTTAAAAACCCTGAAAACTTTCAAATCATAACTATTTCTTAACATAAAATATTCATGACCAAATAAGCAACAATCAAAGTTAAAGTTGAACTCTTTAAACTGATTGGGGCTCCAAAGTATTTGACATCATCTTTTCCAACCAAGCCCTTGTCTAGCCAGTGAGAAGAGCAGCGACTAAAAACATAAATAATCTCTCAAGTAAAATAACTAAAACTTTTTTTTCTTTGGTTAAAAATTGGACGTTTTGTGGTATACAGTAGCAAGAATCCATGACATTGTAGTAAAAGGCTGGAAAAAATGAAAATAGGTTTTCAGGGTCTTAAACTTGTCTCCGATTTCCTGCAGGTACATTGAGATTTTGCGAGAACACAGGCCAAAACTTCTCTGGGACGAATATTCTGCAGAGCATTATTTCAGTTACAAGAGGTACTGATTTAATTACACTTAAAGTCAACAAATTATGGCTTGAATCTTAAACTTCCAACAGCATATTTTAACAAGATCTGTGACATTCATTTCAGGAACAATGCAGTTAAGCATGTGGTGTACTATCCATCATTGAAGGCGAGTCTTTTGCACATTTTAAGATCATCTTATGAACATCTGCCTTTCACTTTATTAAGTGAAGTGTTTTCATTAGGTTTATTGCTACATGGGGAGATTAACATTATTTACATTCTTTTACAGTCAATCTACCTGAGGATCTCTTTAGCTACTGAACTGGGAACAGGAATTTCCTTATGGGAATTAGGACAAGGACTGGACTATTTCTATGATCTCCTATGATTGTTGGACTTAATAGTGAAGCCTGTGGACCATCAGCACTGGATTTTTCTTTTTCTTTGAACACGGAGCAGAAAAAATTCAAACGCTGTATGCAGGTATTTTTTTGTTTCTAAGTCACATCATCTCTGAAACAAGCCGTTGACAGGATTTAGTTAAGACTCAACATCTGAGGGTCATGAGTGTTGAGAAATCTCTACATGAACAAATCTGTGATTTGTTGATTCAAACGACACTAGCAGCAGACATGAGGTACTTCAATATGTTTTATTCATTTTCATTGATGGTATTGTGAAACATTTTCAACTTGTACAGTTTAGTCAGAGTGCAGTGACGCATCTCCATTCAACAACAGAGGGTGCATGATCATCAATATCTGTATAACGTTTAAATGAAGGGTTATATTCTTCTCTTGTTCACGTGCCACACACATCTGCAGCCTCTCTTCAGACATCTTCTGCTGTTTTGCTCTTCATTGCCCACAAATATTTCTGCTCTTGGATGTAGCCTTGCTTGCTGTGAAGATGCATCCTTCTCTGGCTTTGAACATCCTCAAAACTGCATCTGCCTTTTCTCATTTTAATTTTCGTATCAAGACATTTGATTGTGTGGTTTTTATAATAACGGCATTGAAAAGTAATGAAGTATTTACAGTGTTGCCAAACATCTGTTCTAAACCCAGCATCTTCCAATATCTGTCTGAGACTAATGTTTGTTTTAATTACATGAATATAAATGTGGGACAACTAAGCAGTTGAATTTGAGTGCTCCTGATGTTAAATGTTTTCTGTTTTTTACTTGGCACTAGAGAGCAGGATTAGATTATTTACAGCAAGTGAGGTTGACTGCATATTCTGACCAGTTATTAGGTGTTTGTCTATGACTACATGAACAGAATCTTCTTGACTCGCTGGAAAACAAAGAGATAAACATAAGTTGTTTTAAAAAAAAAAAATGCTGATTAAGTATTTACCAAATTAGTATCTGTGCAGGTCAACTCACCTGTGTATGATCCACCACTGTCTTTCACAAAGTCTTCCACGACTAAGGGTAGGTTGGCAAAGTCAGGCCTCCGCACCAGTTCAAACACTGATGGCTTTGACCAGAAACAGTTACTGTTATTAAACATATTGAACACATAATGATATTTGGGTATACTGCCTTCAGATTTTATTGAGGAAGACTAACCCCTGTTAGGCTGTAGTCACTAAAGATCCACCTCTGTCCCTCAGTGGCACAACAAAGTGCTGAAACTCCTTGTCCCACTGCACAAACAGGCTCTGCACATAGAGAAACAAACTAGTCTCTACACCAGACATATAGATTACATACTGATTGCTTTTTAAAAGTAGCCCCACACTCACTTTGGTGAGAGATGAAGTGTGTGAGAATGCGGTGCAGAGAGCCGCTGTGTGCCAGGTCATTTAGCGCTCCGGGACAGTCCGGGATGAGAAGCGCCTGGTATCGAGCACCTGGAGAGGGTCATCATGATGTAACTGAGTCTAACCGACAGCACGCACAAAAACAGCCAAATGACCATGAAATTAATATTCTCACCATCGATAGATTCAAGTTTAGCAGGTGTTGCGTAGGGTTTTACGTTGAAGTCCTGCACCCATCTAGCAGTGCTTTCATCAACTCCAACAAAGTCTATTGGCTTCCCCTGCAATTCAAGAAAACATTTAGGCCCATCTCAGCTCTCCGTTACTCTGTGCTGAGGTCTCATAACGTTATAACATTCTTACGTTCTTATTTTTAGCACCTTTTAAGGAACCATTCTGCATAATTAGTTCTTTTACTTTTCATACTTTAAGTACATCTTGAATTCAGGACTTTTACTTGTAATGGAGTATTTCTAGACCATAATATTTTTTACTTCAAAACCGAATGAGTAGGAATTTCCTAAAATAACTAGACTTACTAAACGCAGCAAAAGTGCCCTCTTAGATGCCCTTAAAATTGAGAAAAAAATTATGTAGTGCCACCTAGGCTGCTCTACATGCTAGAAAACGTTCTGCGCACTGCTGCATGCAGCAGGTGCCCTTTTAGTATTTTTCGCCCCTGCCCCTCAGACAGCCTGGGTCGGCCACTGACTGTAAAAATATTTACTTTGTTGGGTTAGAAATAGTCTTACCCCAGGCGTGGCTGTCTGGAGATTAAACACTGATGTACAAAGGCTGAATGACTGATGAAAAGACGTTGCTGACACCCCTGAAGGAACAAAACACACCAGTTTAAACACGTCATCAGAGAGCTCAGTGTATGTGCAACAGAAAACGTAGCTTGATTGTTGGTCTAAACTACGGTGAAGACTTCGCTGGGTCCGGAGTGAAGGTCTGTCGAATATCCAACTTAAAACTAACTAGCCAACAGGTTAATGAATAAAGAACTAACGCGAGCTGAGCTCTAATTGATACATAACTGTCAGTAAATTCAGTACTACACTTTCTAATTATCACTGTGTTATTCACTACATTATTAACTGGTACAATGGACCCACCTTGAGGAGACGCACTCGCCACAATCAAACAAGTCGGTTTTGCAGACATTTCATTTATGTCCGTGTTCCGTCCACATTAAATATTTGTATCTTTTAAGAAATCAATAAGATGATAATTGTGGGTGAAATCACGCAAGAGAAATCCTCGAGGAGGAAGTATTGTCAGCTGACAACAACATCCGGAGAAGACTTCAGAATAAAGGTTCACTGTCACAAAACAATATGTGAAAGCATAGATACTGTATATGTGTGTCAAAGCCATTTGGAATCATGAATGACAATCAATTTTATTTGCATTTGACCAAACTATAAAAAAAAAATAAAATAAAATAAAATTGTTTATATAGTCATTATTTAATTATAATTTTGGTAAACAGTGTATGATACATTAAACTGATTGCAAATGTAGCCACAGCATGCTCATATTTCCCTGCTCTTTAAAACGTGTTTTATGGTTACAAGTTCATCCACAAATCATAATCTTAACATAAAAGGGAAGTTATTTAAAGAATGATATGGCATTTTGTAGAAAAAGCACATTGCTGCCCAGCAGCATTACAGCAGCTCTAGTGTGTCTAGTGTGTATTTTGATAATCATCATGTCATAATTTGAGTTGACAACTTCACAGCATCCACAACTGTGTGAATGATTGGGCCTTTAAAAAAACCTAACCAAACTTTCTACAATTCATGATGTGACACATTTTCAAACAAATAAATCAAAAAATCAGTACGGATCTTCATTCAAATTTTGATAAAGGCAGCATGTAAACATCATCCCCACAAGCTGAAAGGAAACAAGACAGAAGGAACTTGTTAGTTTCACACTGCACATTGAAACAACCATTGTTCACAGTTCATCTGCTGGCATTTTGCACAACGTTAAAAGAGATGTACATATTAACTTGTATTTTGCTAAGTGGGTGTGCTTTACCTGTAGAAATGCAATCCCAATGCCTACTGCACCGAGAATATACAACTGTCTCAGGATGAACTCCTCCAGCTTCATAATGCAGCCTCCCTAGGAGCACGAGAGAGGAAATAAATTAAGATGTTTTTATAATTTAACATTTATCCACAGCCAAACAGACAACTCTATCTACCTCCACCTTGTAGATGTTGGAGGGATGGTCCCTGCGGCCACAGAGGTCACTGGGACTTTTACAGCAGCTATCAGGAACAAGCCGCTCGTTCTCTGCTGCCTGGATCCACACACAGGCTCTCCAGTCTGAGGAGTTGTGACTGCCACAACACTTAAACTGAGAGGGAGCCGGTGCAGAGAGGGAAAAAAAAAACGAGACAATAGTGACTAACATTGGATTGTATTCACATGCAGGCTAAACTGTCATTTCAAATGTAACATTATTTGATCAAACTGACACTTGACACTGTGGTCATTTCAATGGCATTACTTTTTGTCAGTCTGGCAGTTAACTCAGCTGTGATTTAAACAAAGTATCACTTCCACACCTCCTGCTGAAGTTTATCCACAGCCTGCGTGATGCTCTCCTCCCCTGGCTGCTGATATTTTTGCTGCATGGTCACCTTCAGGTTTTGTCTGAGCTCCTCATCCAGCTGTGAGACAGAAAGCAGCACTCAAGTGAATACTCGGGAGAAAATCAGCTAATCTCCCATCAATAAAAATAGCCACTGGTCAAGTTTCTTTCCTCCCCTGTAACATTCTTCTATACCTGTGCAATGCTCTCACATAACCCCAAATATACTGTATGAGCTCCTCTGACCCCACTCCCTGCTCTACATGAGCATTCTTCAAATACATTTGTAAATAAAGATAGTTTTGTTGCTTGACTGACAAAGTGCAAACAAACCATTTTAGATCCAGCTGTTAGGAAAAACAGGTGGATATTAAATGGAAACAGGTGGCAGCAGATTACCTGGTAGCAGAAAGGGAAACACTGGAGCAAGAAAAGGAGGAAGAAAGAGAGGTGTAAGAAGAATGGAAAAACAGGACAAATGAAGAACATGCACAGAGAGGCATGCAGAGAAGATTTCACATCAGAGAGTGCAGCAACTGAGGGACATCATGGGTGGTAGAAAATATTTAAATAGAGATGATGGAGAATGGTGTTTGCAATCACATTAAGGGATTGTGGAATGACAAAAATAAACATAAAATACATACAGAAAGAAAAGGAAATGTCAGTTTTGTAATTGCTGCAGTGAGGAAGGAACTTATAAAGAAATATACATAAGGATATTATATTGGACTAATATCTGTCACTATCATTTTGTCAAATATAAACAAACACATACAAGCACTTCACCTCTTGGTAGGTAATGTAAGCCAGCACACCAGCAATGATTTCCAGCAGGAAAATACAGAGCAACAAGACCAAATACTGTTGAGAAGGGACATAAAAACACAACTGTGAATAAACTGAAGATGAAAATGATCAATTCCAGCATTTTTCAGATAGTTGTTTCAGTACATTTCTGTGCTAAAAAAATAATGTTTTTAGATATGACGTAAACATTAAAAGTATGAATAAAAGTAATAAAGGTTTTACTCCAGAGATCAAAATGTGGTAAAGGAAGTTACTCATTACAAAGGCCTAGTAAATTTAGAAATAGACATAACGTCACAGAGCTTATGCAGTTTTGCTTCTGTATTATATCCTCTCACTTGTGTCTGTCTGTCTGTCTGTCTCACACACTCCTGTGCCTGTGATGCCCTTCATTCCTCTGGCATGAGCTGCACTCTAAATCTAAACTCTTAAAGACACACTGCGTGACTTTGTCTGTTATATCTGACACTCATGCCTGTCTGACCTAATGAGCTGCACTGAATGCAAGTAGACAAGACAGAAGGTCACCAAGGATTAACTTTCAATACATGTAGACTCAGACCAGGTTGTGTGTATAAACAGGAACTTGAAAGTGTATTTCCTTGCTTTCTGATTCCACATAATAAATAAATGGGGTTTTATAGCTTTGGTGGAGTGAAATAAACATTTCTCTGCCAGAGGGCGTGTTTTGTGTGTCTGATCCATCTTACCACAATCAAAATACTCTTCTTCTCCTTCAGAGTAGCACAACATCCGATGATCCCGGTCACTATCACAATGAGCCCCGCAGCTATCAGAATATAAGCTGAGGCTGAGTAGAAGCTGGAGTTCAGTAAGCTGATGTAGTCGCTCTTTTCTATCAGAGTCCACACTCCCACTGCCATCACAGCCCCTCCTGCCAGCTGAAAGAAATACCATTGTCAGCCCAACTCAAACCAGATGCGCATATAAAGAATGCACCACATTATTTTTTTTGAAGGCTCCTAAAATGTGACGGTGATGCAAACAAGACAACGCCTCATTATTTATCTGTCAGCCTCAAGAGACTTTCAGCTAAATTTTTTTTATCTGATGCACATAAATCAGGGTTTCACATCTGAGTGCATATTTAGTTTTACAAGAACTGATTCAATCTACTCTTAAAACCTAAAGTGAGTAACATGAAAGTTCAGAAAGTAAAAACTGAAATTAAATGTTATGATATATAGATATATTGTAGGATTGTCTGAAGTATGTATTGTAGCTTTTAGTGCACTGCAGACACAAAATCATAGGGTAAATGTAGTTCATAAAAACTACCAGTATATAGAGCATATAGAATATTACACATTTTGTATAGAACATACCTAAGGAATAAGTTGTTTTTTCAACCGTGAGAAACAATAGAAATTGTGCGAGCTGTGAAATGATTCAGTATCATGAAAGTAAAATCTGCATTAATATCTGTGGCATCTGAAGCAAAGCATGTTTAATGCTGTAAGTGAAAGTTAATTATTACTACTTATAGTATTAATAATTATCATAGTAGCCAATAGAGCCCTTAACTGAGTTTTGTTGTCTTAAATACAGATACAATCTTAACACTTCCTTGTTAGCTTACCCAAAAAAGAATGTTAAAGAGAAAAAGTAGATATTTCAGACAAATTGTCCCACAGCTGAGTGTTTTTTCACCTTGAACTTCCATTCTGAAATGAAAAATGTACATGTTAGTACACTGCAGGTTGATGTACACACAGGGAAAGCATTGCCAAATGAAACACTTTCTAGAGATTAGGTAGCAGCTCAATCCTGAATACAAGATGCTCAGAGAGCAGGCCATACCCTTCAATACTGATTATTATCATACAATGTATTATCTTTATACTCGTATGGCGGCGAGCTGAATCCATTTAGTGCTATATCTGATTGAGACTAGTCAGTTATGGTATCCATGCAGGAATTTCCTCTTTCCAAGTTTGGTGTGAAAAGTTGATTTACTGGGTGGAGTTCTAACACAACTACAGTATACATGTCATTTTTAAAGTTTTAAATGTGTTAGCTTTGAGTGACATTAAACAGTAGACCAAAAATGAAATGTGGCACCTTTCAAACTTGTGAAAAGTTGGTATAACAGAGCAATGGAAAGAGCTCAAAAGACGAAATCAAATCTGTTGTGGGGAAAACACATTTGTGAACTTGTGTCACATGCCATGCAGCAGCCAGATATACATGTCCCCCATCCCTGTAACTGAACCTGATACAGTGATATACCGTTGACTTTTAACTCTTTATGAATTAGTCTGTTTTTATCCTAACCTCAACTGAACTTTCCTCTGCTTCTATTTTAAAAAGGTTGACTCTGAGCATCATGAGGAATAAGTGATCACTCTCTTTATATATAAATCAAGAAAGAGTAAAGGGAAAATAACTATAAAACATTAAAATATTTAACACATTCAAAACTGAATGCTGTTTTTCAGCCTTTAGAAAAAAATAACGTGTAATTGTCCAGCAGCAAAACAACATATCCTAATGGTCATAATCAGAGTTATTTTTAACTCATTGTGTCATGGAAAAACTGCTCTCCCTTTCCGCTGAGGCTAAAATACTCCTACCTGATTTTAGATGTTGGGCCCTGAAGGATGTAGATTATTGGGGTAACGTCTTCCCAGATCCCACCAACCCCTGTGTCAATGAGCTGCTGTTTTTGAAGGTCAACTGCAACAGCGTTAGTTCTCACTCAGATGACAGTCAGACCGGAGCCTCCTACTCAAGGGTCTGTCCTCTTTTGGCACAACAGGCAGCTCAACCCTTCACAAGCTATATAGAGTACATGGCTGCCCCCAGCTGGTTTCTCATGCATATGAGCTCTAAAACAATTGTGCAGCCTGTAAGATGTTGTTCAAATGATTTCAAAAAGACTATGACAACAAAGGAATCATCAAAACTATATTTTATTAGATGGATTATAAACCAACATTACAGATACTGTTCACCTGTAAACTTGTTTTGCAGAAAAATGTCACTGTCTGTGTCTTGAAATGATTTAGGTGACCTCAGGACTGGGGCCTGCAAGTTTTTAGTTAAAAGTCTTTCAAAAGCCTTTCATCCTCTGTTTACGTACAGCAACCTCTTTTAGCTTTTACCTCAGTCAGTAAAAGTGCATCTTCACATTGTTGATCATGCTTGGAGACTAACATCCTAAAATGAAGAAAATTATTGAATCATTGTGCAGCAGAAATCACAAAATTTGAGAATAAAAATGAGTTTGTAGTTTACACCGCTGATCCTGTTGCCTGGCTTCACCTCAGGTTCATGACAAAAATGATATGAGATGAACTACACTCAGATGCCAGTTTATGAGGTGCACCCCTTTTACATCCATGACAGTAGACTAAATAGTGCTGAAACAATTAGTTGATTAATTGATAACTGACATGAATTAATCACTAATAAATATTTTACAATTCCAGCTTCTCAATTGTAATGATTTGCTACTTTTCTGTTTTATATCATTGTAAACTGAATCTTTCAGGTTTTCACCTGAGCCTCTGGGAAATTGTTAGCCTGGTTGACACCAGACCCTTCTCCGTTGTAACTGAGAGTGGCTTGTAGAGCAAATCTCAAATTTACCAGAAGTTCGTCAGGGTTTTCCCAGGCTAGGAAATTGTATTTTATGCCAACAATTACAACTAACAATTCATTGTTATAACTAAACAATTAATTGATAAAAAAAAAATTGGCAGATTATTCAATAATTGCAGCCCTTATTAGACACACCTCTTGGTATAACGCAATACAATTCAAATGCACTACAAACGACAGCCCCAAAACTGACTATAAAGTTGAATCAACACCTCTCCAATATGAAGGTAGGATTTGTTTTGCATGGCTGCTGTATTAGACTGCATACCTAATAAACTGGTAACTAAGTGTATTTTGACAATACTGTACATATTACAATGTATTTTGATATAGTGACAATTAAGTATACAAACAAAATGTCAACACAGCAGATACAAACAGAAATAAGATGCCATACCCAGCCAGATAAGTCATCAGCTCCTCCATGTTACATCCAGTTTTGGCACTACACTCATAAAACAAAGCTTGGTGCTGCTGTAAAAACCAGGAAGTAAAAAACAACATTTTAATACATTTCTTTCAAAGACAATGATCCATCCTTAGAAGTGTGAGTAAATCACTGCGGAAAATTTGAGTGTGCCTGACCTCTGCTAGTCTCTGCCCCTCGCCTGTTGACACTTCTCTGCTGTGACTGTCTGCCAAGTCCAGCTTGTTGGCCAGCAGCATCAGTACCGCACCTTCACACATCTTCTCCTGGTGCAAACATTTAAAGACACTTTTATTAGTGTTGAAAACTGAATCAAAAAACACATCAATGGTAAGGAAAGATACTACATTATCCACACAGGTGTCAAACAAAAACAACAACGACAATCACCTGCATGTGTATTCAAATTGGGGCAAACTGTTTTGCATGTTTTTCAATCCATGACATCTCCACCTGCTCACCTTCACAGAGTCAATCCACCCTCTCACAGCGGCGAAAGAGGAGGATTGAGTTATGTCATACATGGCAAGGATACCGTCAGCTTTCCGGTAGTACTGCTCAGTGATGCTGCGAAACCTGAACAATGAAAGGAAGAAAAAAAAAAACGACACCCACAAAAAGCTAAACTGAGTTATTAGGTAGCAAGAAAAAAAGATCCTACAGCTCCAATTGTATAATGTCAAATATCTAAGGCTACAGAAAAAGCACATGGCTGGTAAACATGTGTTTTACATCTGACCTCTCCTGTCCTGCAGTGTCCCAAAGCTGCAGGGTGATGGTGGTGGAGCCCAAGGTTAAAGTCTTCATCTGGAAATCTATACCTAGAAGCAACAGAGACCCAGTGTCATACTATTAACCTGTTCTGTATTATCGCCTCCCTCACGAGTGATGTAGCCTATTTCATCTTTTTATTACTGCTTGTTACTGCTTTGCGTGGTTGAACGGTGCAAGAAGATGGCTCAGGTCTGTGTTGCTTGGCTGTGTTTTGATGCTTGCATGGCTTCTTATACTGAATGGGGATACTGTTGATGTGTAACTGTGCTAATGTCTTGCTGCTTCCTGTAGGTATGCATGGCTTACTGAGAAAGCTTATTTGTTGCTCTAGCTGTCTGTATGGTGTCTTGTTGACTTCTGTCTGTATAGTTTAACCTGTACTAATGTCTTGCTGTTTCCTGTTGCTCTGGTCTAAAACCATCTGGCCAAAGGACTACAGTTGAAAATTAGCCAGCTAGCTAACACTGGCACATTTACAGAAATGTTAATTAGTGTGTTTTTATAAAATAAAGAATAAGAATACTTTACTTATATATACACACTTTTAAGCATCCCTGTGAAAGAGTGATAATTAGAGAAAAGCTTACCCACTGTAGTGCTCATTTTACTGTAGAAATGTCCTGTGCAGTAGTGCTGGATGAAGGAGCTCTTACCCACCCCTGTGTTACCCAGGAATACCACCTTGAACACTCCCTGAGGACTGACAACTGTGCTCTAAAATTCAAGTAAAGGGACCACACTTAACATTGTGATATCAATGTCATTTCTTCTTTGCGTTTAAGAGGATGCACATTTAACCGTTGCTTCATCATTGCTGTGCAGAGTACAAAAGCCTCAGCGTATCATCTCATTAAAAGGTCTCCAGTTGTTATATAAGTGTTATATTAATGTATTTGTAGGTTTAATATGTTCCCTACCTGGGTTTGCACTTGTTCAATATTTTCACACCTGACTCTACATGACGGTTGGTGTCTCTTGGATGAATTTGTCACCTCTGTGTCTTTGTCCTGCTCCAACTCATTGGATGAGCTCAGCTGTCTTCAGAATCAATGAATACACACAATTAGTTGCTTCCCCGGGCAATCTGCCTCGCATTACTGCACAGAGGATAAATGTGATGTCAGATGCGGTTAGTCATACAAACCTTTTCAATGGCTTGTCCTGCAGTAAGTAGTTACCTATGATTGACCCTTTCTTCTGCAAAGGCTTTGTGACATTTGGATTCTAAAATGTTTTTGTGGAAAGTGAGGCAGAAGAGATTTTTATGTTTTTTACAGTATAAATAGACATGCTATTGTAGGTTTCCAAAGAACATTTAGTAACAATGTGTTCTCTGTAGAAATAGTAATTCTGCTTCACACACAGGCAGATTAAATATGTTTAAAAAGCAAGTATTCAGTCCAATTGTGACATTTATTCTGCTGCAAAGAAGTTTAACATCATCATTTATCAGTAAATACACTTGATTATAAATTATATGGCAATACAAAAGTACAAGAAATGTCACTCATGTTCATTGTGGTATTGTCAATATGAATATGTTGTATTCTTTGTGAATTATTTGTTCAGAAACTTGGATCATGAGAGATTGTTGGAAGTTCAAATAAAAAAAACAACAAGCTAGTTAACAGCTTTGGCAAAATGTCATAAATTTAAGAATGTAGATGGGATAAAGGACCCCTGCTAGTTCACCTTCATAAATAGTGCAATATACAGCATTCTTAATGAACATATTAAACACTCTTTCCTTCAAATTGGCACAGATAGAATAAATGTCTTTTCAACAAAATCCTTCACTTCACTGACCACATCAACAAGAGGGGGAAGAAAATGGCTGACATCGCAAAAATTCCAAATGGGGTCAATGAACACACGTTCAATCAATAACCAAACAATAACAGCTGCCCATATAAATAATTATCGTCCAGAGGATGGAATGAAGCATTAAGCCATTTCAAGACTTAGTTTAGATTGGATAAATCTGCTGAGTCCACGGGATACAAAGGTCTTCACTGAGGTAATAAGTTAATGGCAGAGGAGGAAGGACAGAGCGTCTGTGACTAACCCTCTTCTGAGACTGTTGGGCATCTTTCTCATCTCGCAGCCTTTTGTTCATATCCCTGACACAAAGAGAGAAAATCACTTAGAAACATCACACTGGCGGATGTTTAGAGTGGTGAAACGTGATTGAAACAGCAGACAGCAGCTGTGTGGACTTACCTCAATAGCTCCAGTTGTCTCAAGAGACTGTCCTTCTCTTTCTGCATGTTCCTTGACACCTTCATCACGGTTCTTCAGTGAAGCAAACACATTGGTAAAGATCGTTCTATATTCTTCGTATTGTTAACAAATCCCAGGAAAAGCCCCAAACCAACAATTAATTGATCCTTTTAAGTACTGCCAAAGCCTGATTTAAATAATTTGTGACATAGTCACAGTCTTACTAAAAACAAATCAATGAGCCTCACTGTTGCTCTGGGCAACATGATCCTTCATTATGATGAACAAGGGCACTGTAGTTTATTTTTTTTATAGATAATTCTTTGGCCATTTCAGGCTTTTGTTAGATAGGACAGATGAAGATGGGAAAGGGGGAGAGAGAGAGGGAATGACATGCAGCAAAGGGCCAAGGTAAATGAGTACACAGTAGTCGAGTGAAAAATACCCCAACTACTGTGACAAGGTTATTTAAAATAAGTTCAAAAATAAATGTACATGGGGCGCTTGCTCAACCAGGTGAGCTAATCCCAACAAAACCGCATTTTATTTCTGTTTAAGTGGTGTTTGCAAAAATTATAGTACTCAGCTCTTTTAGTTTATCCTACCTTTTTAATAACTATATATGTGTGAGCAGTCTTTATATTTATGTCCTCAGTAGGGATAAATGTACCTTGCCACAGACAGGGTAGCGAAGTCGGAAAGTATTGGGAGACAGACTAACACGTTGTTGGTTTGGTCTTTTCGTGGGATTTGTTGAAAAATACATAATCATGCCAACATTCTCTTAAATAAACTTCTGGTATTCTTGCAAATATTATCAGATCAGCTGCCAGGGACGCTCAACTGAGAAAAGAAGTCCAAATGATTGTTTCTTATTTTTTTCATTTGGGTAGTTTTAACCTTGTCTGACATGGAAAAGTTCTGCATCTTTTTAATTTAAACTCACATTGGCTATGGATAAAAAAAACTCTTAACAGCCTGCAGATTGTTGATGAAGATGTTTTTGGGCATTTTTAGGCCTTTATTGTTGACAGGACAGCTTAGACTTGAAAGGGGAGAGAGAGGGGGAATGACATGCAGCAAAGGGCTGCAGGTCGGAACCGAACCCGATGGCGCCCTACCAGGTGAGCTACCCAGGCGCCCCTGCAGATAGTTTGACTGGCATTGGAAAGAGATCACATGACTCCCATGTGTTTATTATGTTTTTGTTTTTCTTTATAGCAAAGCAGTCAAGCGTTTTCTTTCTGTTTCAAGTGCTATTGAAATAAAATGATCAGCATTATTATTATTTATAGTAACAAAAATATGTTCAGCCATACCACAAGGAGAGACAGTGTATTGATGACGTGCATTTCTGATCTTATAATCGGGACATTCATGCAGCTTCTCGTGCTGTTAGCCACTCACCTCTGTCTGGCCACTTGTTCCTGGGCAGTGCTGAGCTGCAGCAGGCTCAGCTGACCCAGAGCGGCCTGCAGCTGCTCTCTGCTGCTCTCCACCTGCTCCTGTAACTGGGTGTTGAGGCTCCGCAGCTGCTGGTTCTGCTCCTTAATGTTTGCCTGTTCACAGCTCAGCTGCCGGATTCTGATCTCCAGCTTAGGACAAAGACAGGTCCTGTTGATTCACTCATTAGACTAAAACGCTTTAGAAATAACATTAGTACTATCTGGACGCCTACCTCTTTCTGTTGGGTCAGTGTATTCTCCAACTCTTGCTCCTGCATCTTCAGCTCCTCCTCAAGTTGTTGCCCTCTCTGCTTCTGTCCAATACTGTCCTTGATTTTACAAGGAATTCATTCAATGCTATTATGAGGATCACTTTTGTTAAATAAATGGCGCAAAGGCTGGACTAAACAGCACACGTCTGTACCTGAGACAGGCGTTTCTCTCTCTCCTCTCTGATTTGGTTTTCCATTTCTTCATATATGGACCGAACAACCTGATCATGTTCACTCTCCCGTCTAAAACAGAAAGAAATTACAGTTGAATGATTTTAGAAAACTCAACACAATCTGAATACTCACGCTTAAATAGGGCACAATGAGTTGTTTCATGTGCAGAGGACAGTGGAAGGAGGCTGGGACCTGCGTAAAGCTTGTTCCAGACTATCTCTCTCTCTGATGGAGTCCTGTAAACGGGACACTGTGTGGATCAGGACGCCGTCCAGGACGCTCAGCAGCTCTGGTCTGTCTCTCTGGAGTTCACACCACAGAGAAGAGAGCTCCTGCTGACTGACACACAACACACAACTGTAAAAGCACCTGATGATATCTAACCTTAACAACACAACATCACTCACTTACATCACAAAAGATGCTGGGTTTTAATGATGAGTGCATCAAGCATCTTGATCCTTTGATTCCTGTAAAAGTTATCCAGCTCAAAGATTTGCATTGTTTTGCTCAAGAAACTAATTTTTAACATATTTTGTTTAAGAGAGAAGAATAAAGATATATTATATATATATAAAAAATACAATAAGATATTGTATATACAAAGTTTTCATTCAACTTTATGGTAACTTTGGAGGCTGCAGTTTGAATTGTATCGCATTCTTCTGACAGGTGTTTCTAGTTTTTTGTCCACCCCATATATGACAATGAAGGTATGCTAAATAACAGAAACACCTCTGTATTAGACTGCATTCATTTTAGCTAGGTGTACCTAATAAACTCAGTGTAGATGGTATTATATTGTTGCTACTGTAATAGTCCTTCTTGGGATTCAATGGCAATGAATCTATGACAGTGATCTTACTCTTTGAAGAGTTGGTCAGCTCCCAGCGACATCAGTATGTTTATAAATCTAAGTGCAGGTGGTTCCTGGGACCATTCCACATGGTCCATATCCTCTTCTGCTTTGTCTTGACTCAGCTCAGTCGTATCCTCCAGCCCCACAAATTCACCTGCACCCCGGGCAGAGAGAGGCACAGAGGATTTGGTTTACCCCTCATGTTGTCCTCGGGTCAAATTTGACCCGTTTAAAAAAAAAAAAAATGAACAAAAACGATTTTCAACAAAATGTAAAAAAACACCAGATGAAAAATATGTGTAAAAAAATAGTGACCAAAACGTTGGAAAAAAACACAAAATGTAAACAAAACAAAAAAAACTTTTATAAAAGCGACTAAAACATTGAAATAGGGACAACAAAAGTTTTTTTTTTCCATGGTTGATGGGAAGACAACACAAGGGTTAAAGTGAGTTCATTTATGAATGAACAGCAGCTTTCCACATAGACAACATAGTGAATAGTGGTATCAGATCACTCAAAACACTACACTTACCAAGTCCTGCGTTGAACTCAGCAGGAGTAAGGAATCCATTGCTCTCCCGGTCCAGACTCTCAAACACCGTCTCCAGCTGTTCAGGAGACAGCGGCAACTCCACTTCTAGCCTCTGAACAGATGAAGATAGAAAGTTCAAGACTCCACAGTCAGCCTAAATTTTGTTATTCTACCACATAGGCTGCTCACCTGCATATCCCGCTTTGTGATGAACCCTTTCCCCTCTTTGTCACACAGCACAAACAGCTCCTTGGCCTTGCCCATGGTCTCTGCCAGCGGGCTTCCTGGCACTGCCTCTCTGGCTCTGGGTGAAGCCAGTGGACTACGTGTACCCCAGCCTGACCTTGGGCTACCAGCTGGTAGGCCCCGCGATCTGGGGCTCACTGGTACTGCCTCACCACTGCCTTGACCCACCAGCACTTCGCCATCATTCAGCCACTTAGACATTACTGCAGAGAGGCCGGCAAGTATGGGTGGGGAGTTGCTGTGTGTTTCATTATATCTTATATACTTGTTGACCTCTCAGTATGTCATTTGGTATTAAATGCTTCACTTTACTTGTCTGGGAGTCATGAGAAGTAGAGCTGAAACGTGAAACATGACAAATAATCTGCAATTATTTTGATAATCGATTCAGTCATGTTTTTAAACCATAAAAAGAAAACATGCCAACCATTCTCTGGTTCCAGCTTCTCAAATGAGAGGATGCCGTGCTTTTCTCTTTCATATAGGCTACTGTATCATTGTAAACTCAATATCTTTGAATTTTTGACTTTTGGTCAAACAAAAAGAAGCTATTTAAAGACGTCTCTGTGGACTCTACAGTAGGAGGTTGTGACGGGCATGTTTATCCCTATTTTTGACATGTCATAGACTAAACTATTGGAAAGAATGATAGGCAGTTTACTCAATAATGAAAGATCATTATTAGTTACAGCCCTAATGAGACGTCTCAGTTTTCATCAGTGTTCTACCAGTCGGAGTAATAATCAGAGACATTTGCTTTTCCGGTGCTGCTCATAAGTTTATGAACCCATGCTAAAGTTGACTAAAAAGAGGAATAAAAAAATATCTTTTGGAAATTGATCTTAATGCCTTAATTAATAAAATAGGAAAAATCCAACCTTTGAGGACACCAATTTTCTGTGTGAATGAATAATGTATCGTAAATAAATAAATGTTCTTCCTTAAAATACAGAGGGCATAAGTAAGAAGCAGGCAGATTTTTATTTTTAAAGGCCAGTTATTTCATGGATCCAGGATACTATGCATCCTGATAAAGTTCTCTTAGCCTTTGGAATTTGTTTTTTTTGATTGCTAAACGACAGTGGGCACAACTGGAGTCACATGTGCAAAACTCTAACTACAGTCTGCACAGCAGCAGTTCATGTGGACCAAACGCTAGTTCGTTTTTCATTGCTTGAACACAGTTTACAAAACTCTACACACTTTTCCCATGACTTTAACCACAACGTGCACAACACTGTGGATCTACAGCACTTTGTTCAAATGCTAACACACTGCTGTCAAAACTGTTAACCACGCATTCAAAACAGAATAGATTTCAGTCTGGTGCCTATCAAACACTGCTGATTGCAATTTTAGCTGAAAGCCTAAGCAGGTGTCTTGTTTTAGACTAGTTAGTGAACATATATGGTATTTATACAGAGAAAGCTCAGAAAGCCTTTTTTGTGTACAAACACCAAATAAGAAGGAAACAATTATACACTGTACCGTTTGAGAATAACAGGTAAAAGAGCAAAGATACCAACATGTCCAGGTAAGATGTCTGAGGTTATATACACAGCTATAAAAAAAAAAATGAAAAACACTATATCTTTACAATAGTAAAACTGCGTTCGTACTGTTTTTCTGAAAGTAATGGAGGTGAAAGCAATGGAAACACCACATTCATTTGTATTTAGAGATGATGCAGACATCCAATGTGATGAAGAAAACTTGCTGCATGATGCTGGAGAGAGGCAGGATTAGTCACACTATTCTTTGTTACTGTTACCTATGCACCTTTAGTTTTTTTCCCAGTAATTTCATAAATTACTAGAGACAAAATACTATATCGAAGAAAACTGCTGATTTTCATTCCTTCTTATTTACCTTACGTAAAAATTGGTATATCTTTTCCTTAAATAAACTATTGAGTAGTGTCAAGTCACTCAAATTGTTCAAACTGTAAAGATGAAAAAGTTTGTAATTTCTGTATTTGTGTTTGCTGCTAGTGTTTTTACTCTCAATCTGTTCTGAGTGACAGTGTGTGTTATCTCAATGAGGCTTGTGCATAGTGTTTGGCTGCACTGAGTCTGTTTTGAGACGTGTGTTAAGAGTTGTGTTGCTTTGAATGAGTTTTGCAGGTGATGTGAACTGTTTAGCTCAGGTGACTGTTGGTAATGCAGACTGTGGCTTGAGTTTTGCACATGTGACTTCAGTTGTGCCCACTGCCGTTTAGCAATATAAAAAAACTGTAAAATAGCCCCACATCATCACATACCCTTCACCATACCTAGAGACTGGCATGGGGTACTTTCCATAAAATCATCTCTCAATGCAAATCAAACTATTAGGCTAACTGAAATAAAACCATGCCAATCTCTAGGTATGGTGAAGGCTATGTGATGATGTGGGGCTACTTAAATTCCAAAGGCCAAGGGAACTTTATCAGGATGCATAGTATCCTGGATCCATGAAATAACTGGCCTTTAAAAATAAAAATTCTGCCTACCTCTATGGAAATTTAACACAGGGGTGTGTATACTTATGCTTATATGAGAATTTATTTATTTACGATTCATTATTCATTCACAAAGAAAATTGGTGTCCTTAAAGGTTGGATTTTTCCTATTTTTTTTCATTAAGGCATTAAGATCAATTTCCAAAAGATGATTCCTAAACTCATGAGCAGCACTGTACTTTCTTGATGAACCAGAATGAATTAAAAGACACTTTGGATCTTCTCTCTAAGTGCTGCAAGATATTATGAGAAGCTGGCCCTACAGGTCCTCCCTTGTCAAACATGAGGTGCAGAACAAACTAAGCTGTGACTGTACACATTATCTACAGCTGCTGTGATCAGGTGTTATTTTGATGAGGGAAACTTAAATAAATTTGATGCTGCCACTGCTAGTAGCACCCATGACTTTTCACCAGGATGTTTCCAGGGTAAAAAACAGGATGGTGTCATGTGAGAAGAGTTTCTGTGTACTCGAAGGGGAGGGTGATAGCCAGGGGAGAGGAGATGCAAATAAAACATTTGCAGTTGTTTGCATTTTCAGAAATACCACAATTGCGAACACATTTTACTATTGGGAAAATATGCCTCAATATCATGAACATTCATAAAGCAGTGATTTATGACGCATACAACAAGCATCACACATAATCAGTCTTCAGGTTAGATGGCATTTATATTACACAGTAAGGAAGGAATTAAGGAAAGAATTAAATTGAGGTAATTAAATGTTACCTCTCCTTCTTCCTATCTCTCCTGTCATGCAATCTATGATCATAAAACCAATACCTAAAAAACATGCACTGATAATAGCTAGAAAGCTTCTTTCTGATGATCTATAAAGATCAAAACGTCCTTATAACATAAGAGATATGTGCTGGGAAGCAGATAAGAAACTATGTAAACATTATATTTTGTATGGCAGTTAGCCAACAGCCATGCCAAAGGTCAAATAAACTCTTACACACCTAACACAACACACACTATTTAGCAAGGTCGGTGTGTGAAGCAATGTGGAGTCAGGGAAAGTAAATTTACAAAGTGTACAACATGTTATATGCTACAAAACTGTCACTCAAACTTAAAAAAGTCCTACACTTTCTGTGTCAACATAAGACCGTCTGACTGTGAGAACATATGCTGCTTGAAAAAACTATGACAGCTCTGATCAACAGTAACTTAAGTTAAATAGACAGTATGTGAAATGCAGATTATCTAGACTGAAACTCAGCTCGGAAACCGACAGTGAATAAAATGGCTTAACGTTACATGCGCCCACTGTTGGAGCCTTGTAGCTTGCTGAGGTAAACCAAACCAAGAGCATTAAGTAATGTAACGTTATTATTAAAGAAGAAAAGAACCCCACACAACAGTTAGTCCGTTGTTAATTCACCATAGCGGGGAGCATGAACGTAAACGCTGTCTTAATTTCTGTAAACAACCTACATTACTGTATTTGTATATCAATTCAGCGAAGTTGTAGAAACTTTGACTACTCACCTACAGTGTACTGGACGCAGGTGTCCACAATCACAGGAGTCAGCTCACAGAGTAACGTACTTCAGTCACGTACCGACGTTAGCCGCTGGGTGGCAGTGAGCGTGACCGTGTATGGTGGAAGTTTACCGTAATGTTTAATGTAGCCCGCGAAATGAAGGCACACACTTTCCCCCATAAATGTTCATTAATTGTTTTCACTTCTCGACAGCAGTTACTTTCAGTAACTTTTAGGACATAATAGGGCCATTACAATCAATACAACGACGAAATATACCGTAATTTCTATAGTTTTGAGGAATATTCCTAGAACCTATAAATTTGTTATTACGGTAAGAAGGACCGTTACCATGGAATTTACGGAAATACATGCTGAAAAGCAGCAGTGGAGGCTCCAAGTGGGTAGCATTGTTTGCTGATAAAAGTAGAATATGAGCAATTTAGGAATTCTTCTTGGCTCCGGCTGACGTATTTTATTCGTTACACGTTTTTTTTTGGTAAGTGGGTGTTATATGGTATTTGTGAAGCCGATTTATAACGTTAACACACTTGTGATGTTTGTAGCAATCGTGACTGGAGGGAGTTCCTCGAAGTGAAAATCCGAGCTGTGCCACTGCCAACAGAGTGATTTGTTGTGGAAATGAGATTGTGAAACAGTTAGTTGTAGGCTTACTCTATTATCTGTCTCCAGGATTAGCTAGCTAAAGCCAGGACCAAATGACCTAAGGCTGCCATGTCATGGGTAGATTAGATGCGTAAAAAGGAAGGGAGTGTGTTACCAGAAAAAGAGACAGTGGTGTCCGTATTAATCTGTAATCTCAGTTTTGACCTTTCCATTAGGTTTACTGCTAAATCTGCGACAGACGACAAGATACACAACCCTCCTCCGCACTGGAGATGGATGCATGGCAAAGATATGAGTTGTGAATATGCTTCGGAGGAGAACAAAAAAATCACAATGCTTTTTCTTCCAACCATGCGACAACGTCTCTGTTGTTTCACAGCTTTTCTGTTCTTCCTAGCAGGAAATGCAGCAGACGAGCAGACTTTCCACATCAAAGATGTCAACATGCAGAATATGAAAATATCTTAATCTGATATTTTGAACTGCCTGCAATCTTCACCAAGATACTTTTCTCCTAAAGGACAACATGAACAGAAGGACACACTGAAGTGAAGACAACCTAAAGCAATAGAACATGTAAAGGAAATGGACATTTTATAAAGTCAGTACTGTCTGCCTGCTTTTAGACCTGTGCAGTGTTGTTGTACTCCAGTATGTACAGTAGGGCGTGAATCTAGACCAAATAGACTTGTGTCACCACCATCAAGTACCTGCATATTGCAAGCGTAAAGAAAAACAGCCAGAAGCAAGGAGGCGAATAGACTGTGAAGCTTTGTGGTTTGCAGAATCCATCCCTGAAGATGCTCCAGACTAGTAACTACTCCCTGGTGCTGCTGATCCAGCTGACACTGTTGGCCTATGACCTCTTCGTCAACTCCTTCAGTGAACTCCTGAGGGGAGCGCCTGTCATCCAACTAGTGCTTTTCATGTGAGTACCTGAACTGCATGCTGATATGATTATTGATTTAACATCAGTCAATTAGTAAAAAAAAAAAACATTAATTGCAACTGATTGATTTCATTATTAAAAACAGTTATTAACTTTACAACTTTATCAAGTAAAAATATCAAATACTGTCTGATTACATCTTCAAACATGCAGACTTGCTTTCTTTCTTCACTTGATATTTATTATATTTTATACGTCTTACCATTACAAACTGGAATCTTTTGACATAAGTTGTGGCTCTCATTTGGCAGAGCTGGACTAAAACTAAGTATAATTAAGGCTGAAAATAGCAGTCATTTCTGATTAATAAACTCATCCCCAGTTGAATAAAACAGCATTTAGAGGAGTTGCTAGAGATTTATATTATTCAGATGCTTACAGCCAATTTGACTTAACTCATACATTATTGTGGTTTATCATCCTTGGGGTTGTAAATTGAAATTAATTTGCTCTTCTACTATTTTAGTAACTGGTTATCATCAAAACTCCCATTTGCTGCATTGTTTAATTATTTGCAGTGCTTCAGCTGCTCTGATGTCTTTGATATATTTTAGACCAACCATTTATATCCCATTACTGTATCATTACAAAATGTCCTGGTCAGTGAATGAAGCCTTGTCATAACCAGAGCTAATTTTTGTGAGATGTCGTCAGCATCCATACAGGGTCTATATTGATTTATTTTTACTATATGACCTTTGTTTAGAAAACTAATAATGTACAAGTCTTGCAAAATATCCTTTTCTCTGACACGGTCAGTATCTAGTTTACACTTTACTGCTGCATGAAAAAGTAGTAAGTAGTAAGCACACACTGCTCACTCCATCAGAAACCAATATTCCAAAAATATCAACCAGTAAAATCTGTGTCTACAGCATCCAGGACATTGCCATCTTGTTCAACGTGATCATCATTCTGCTGATGATGTTCAACACCTACGTGTTCCAGGTTGGCCTGCTGTCCCTGCTGCTGGAGAGGTTCAGGGCTCTGCTGATATTGTCTGGTCTTTACCTGACGCTCAGCATCTGCTTCCACTGCTGGGTGTTGGTAAGCTTCGTCACACCAACACAGACACCTGCACGTCAACTCTGTGCAAACACTAAATCAAAACTTACATTTTATCATCAAGTCAAGTGAATCATCATCAAGTGAAATATTCATGTAACCAATGTCATCCTATATCAGATTAACTGTGGATAATTTTGATCCACACAAACTACTCCTGATAATTATCTTTTTCCTAGAACCTTAGATGGCTTGAGTCCAACCATTTTGTTTGGACTGATGGTCTTCAAGCTCTGTTTGTTTTCCAGAGAACAGGTAATTGGTTAATCAATTCAGATATACATTTTACTTTTCACTTTCTGTAGTCATTGAGTAACTGTGCTTTTTTCTGTTACCAGCGGCAGTGCTGTATTACTACTTATACAAACGAACAGCAGAGTATATGGGAGACCCAAGGCTGTATGAGGACTCTCTGTGGTTGCGGGATGCCTTTGCCAGAGCTCGTCAGTGAAGAAGAGACAGTTTTAAGAAAGACCTTAAAAGGCTTTGCAAAGAAAGGCCCTTCTGACTTAACACCGGGCATCATCATCAGCAACTCTGAATTTTGGACTATTTTTCCATTTAAAAAAAACAAAGCTCTGGATTAAGCCAAGTCTCAAACCAGTTTGTGTTTACTGGCTCTTTGTAGCCAAGTGGGCAGATGGTTGTATTGGATTACAGTGGCAGATAAGCCAACCATAGCAGTATTGTATTAATTAGGAAGATTGTGTCTGTTAATCTATGTGGCCTTTGTAAATCAATTTGAGTTGCAGATAGAATGCAACATATTGGAATAGTTCTGTTATTCCCCTGCAAAGCAGGAAACCTGTTGGTTTGTGTTGCTTTATGTAAGGTTAGTATGTGCTGTTTACATGGTTAATGCCATTTTAATAAGCCAATTTTCATGTAAATCCTGTTATCTTTGAGTATGGGGATCTTTTTGAATTGTGTTCCTGCTGTTTTTATTAAACAATCCTTCTCTAATCCCGGTGTCATCCTTCATTACAAGGGGAGTATTATCCTGTAGACAAGGTGAAACAGACTGCTCTATTTTTAACACAAAGATTAATCAGGGATTGGGGGTTTTAGGCACCACTAGTGAAACAGACCATAAATAGTCTCCAGTGTGTCAAAATAACATTCTAATATCAAGGATCCAACAGGTCCAGTTCCAGTGAACTTCAGGTCTCCTCTAAATAAAACGGTTAATCAACCATTTATACAATTGTTCAAATCTATTAGATCTGTGGATTATTGTAATTGTTGCAGATATCAGGCTAAACAAAGAAAGACACCAAAAGTTTTACAAATCCCCTTTACTTGTGACAAGAAAACCAATCCAATGTGATCCCAAAATGTCGTCAGTGCAGTCCAATTAAATCCAGTCCTGTGTTGTGTGTGATGTCCTCTGTTCCACTGGAATGTGTGATATTCTTTTAAGTCAGTCACCCAAAACTGCAGGAAGACAAGGAGAGAGAACAAAGTTAACCACTAAAAAACTGTGTCGGTGATTACAAATAAAACTAGATCTTAATACTATTTTAAATGTACCTTCATACATAGATGCCAACCCAGAGTAATAAGAAGAGCACACCGAAGCCCATGAAAAGTGAAGCCACGAGGGAGATCAGCAGCTCTTTGTAGACGTCCCTGGTGTATTTTGTTGATGTCACCTCGTAGCTGACGAGAAGTTAAGGGCTAGCGCATTGAAAATACAATCAACAGCAAAATTTGCTCTTTGACATGTTTAATGCCTCCTGCTGTGTAGCCTATTATAATATAAATAATACAATAGCATTAGTGTATCATAGTATTAGTGTACCGTCATTCTGTATTCTTTAATGACACTTGCATAAAACCACTGTTAAAAAAGGCACAGTGGAAATTGAAAGGGATAAAAAATGAATGAACAAATCAAAAACTGAGTATAATTTAAACATGGTCCACTACACCAGTTTTACTATCATAAATAATGTAAAACTTTTTACCGCATCTGAAAATATTACAGACTTAGATTTCATCTTTGTCTTATTTCCAATTGTGGATTTCAAATGTATCATTTAAATTTCACATTGTACTCAAATGAGAGGAACCAGTGGGTGCATGGAGGGTTGAAAGAACAAATATCTAAAAACCTATGGTATGGTTTTACTTATTGTGCTCCATGAGAAATGGCAAACCTGTGCTACTAACTTAGCTTGAAGTAAGATGGGCTATAGCATGTAAAGGCACTGATATGATCCTTAACGTAATCTTGTACGGTTTCACTGCAGGTTGCTATTCTGCAGTAACCTAATGACCCCTTCTGTCATGTTACCCACATACATAGTGTTATGTGGAACAAGCAGGGAAGGATACACGAAGAACCAGGCAGTGAAGAACATGCCGATGGCCAGCAGGACGACAGTGAGGTGGGGGAACACAGCCGGGTTCACCGGGCTGGTGTATCTGGTCATAGCCTCGAGTTCCTGCAGCCACAGCAAAGAGTTTAGATACAATCAGGTTAGACAAGCTACATCACCTCCATAACCGCCAAACTGTGGTTTAACTTCCTACCACAATGTACCGCGTCTATAGCGTTTAATTTGTGTTGAAAGAAGTATTAATTTAGTTTAAATAGAGCGGCTAAATCAGTGGATTTGACATGAGAAGCTAACGTTGCTCTGCTAGTCTGCATATACATTGCTGCACAAAGCATAATTTCACACCGGAAACGCATTGTTTTGCTGATGAAACAAACTGCATATCATTGTATCACAGTTAGAACTTATATAAACAAGATAACGATGAATAATTCTACCATTTTTGCAATGAACCGGAGCTGCTGTTCAGTTTCTATGATCCAAGATGATAAGGCCACGTACTACTGACTATCACTTCCTGGTTTCTTTCGTGACGTACAGTTGACGTGTGCTGTGATGTTTTGAAATCCTCAATTTAGCCTCTCAGGCTTCTCCTCCCCATAGGCTCATATGGCACGTTTATATACTGTCTATGGGCACATAGCGTTCTTTTAATACATCCATGGCACATAGGCTCAGGTTTTTTTTTAATACACCCATGAGGCTCAGGCATGGATGTTAACCGGCTCAGTCTGTTGGTATGGCAGAGACTGTGCATTATGAGATACTATTTTAGCAGTTTAAAACAATGTGTATCCCCTATAACTATACTAGGAAATAAGAAACTTCTTCATATTCGACAAGGGTACTAGCAGGCATAACATCGGTGGTAGGCACTCATGGATGTATAAAAAGTAGCCACTCCGCTACCTGAAAGGCTAATTTCAGGGCAGATTCTTCACATTATCCCCAACGACTGTTAATAAATCTCCGGCTGCCATCTAGCGGACAAAGTGAGCAATTAGTTTTCAAATCATGAAGCAGTTTGACAATCAAGCACTACAGAAAATTCAATCACAAATTTATTTACTACATGCATTTACATAGTATTACAGCATATTTTTTTTTGACAAAAGGCTTTGAAAAATGTAATGATAAAATGGGCTAAAACGACAAAGTAGTGATATTAAAGTACTCAACGAGTTTTAGTGTTATGGAATTTTAGAAATGTATTGCTGTGTGTGTGTGTGTGTGTGTGTGTGTGTGTGTGTGTGTGTGTGTGTGTGTGTGTGTGTGTGTGTGTTTACATGTTTGTCAATAATTTCTCGGCTCCATTAGCTAAAGGTTAATATATTATTGATAATACAACAACCCAAAAAATATCAACTATAAAAACAATATGATAAAACACATCAGATAAAAAATGAGCATTGGTAGTAACAAAATGAAGCTATACAGTTACATGTAATGCAGTTCTACCAGAGTATATGAAAACAGTCTGGTGTATTGGATAGAGCAAAAGCAGTTCATATATACAGTGCAAAAAGTGCTACAGTGGTTTCATTATGCTAGCTGGTGCATTATAAATAAGCTAAAATAGTACACTATACCCACTGAAGTCATAATAATTATACTGAAAGCATTTTACAGTGTCCTAATAATATGATAAATTCAATAAACGTTTGTCTGATGGCTGTTTTTCCTATTTAATATTGGTTTTACATTTGAGATACACTATTGTATTTTTTTCTTTCTGAATAGACACATATGGAATATGAATTTAAAAACAAATTTTGACAAACGCAGCAAGAGCATGGTGGTGAGAGTAAGTGGAGAATGGCTTTAAAACAAGAAAAGATAATAGAAGAAAACATCATACATACAATCCAGTTATACTCAAAGTGTTATTACTACATAATCTTAATTGTAAAGGCACAGGAAAAGTATTCAAAACATCCAGAGAAATACATGAAACTGTCCAGTGTTTAATTTGATCTCTGCAGTGTGCATAAATAAATGCAACTCCTCCTCAGCTTTATGATCGAGCCATTAAAAATGAATTTTCATAGCTGAAGCATTTGATTTGCCTCTGAGCTGAGATGTATAATTTTAGAGAAATGATTGGGCATGCAACTGAAATGATTTATGCCATTTATTGCCTTACCAGCATTCTGTCCGGTTAGCAAATACAGTGTAAGCTATTCCAGTGTTTCTTAAAATATAGTCAGTGTTGGACTTGTTGCATTCACTATCAGATGCTAAGAGCTGTCAGTGTTTCTACATGTTCAGTTCCAGTGAATTGTTTACTTTGTTTACCAGTCTTATCGCATGTCTTCAAGTGAATCTGCTGGATTTAGTATGACTTGTATAACTTCATTTTCAGAACGATAATGAAGATTTCTGTGTAATAATATGCATATGCATAGACATTTAATGTAACAATTTGAAGTTTCACTTAATGTCACAATTGAGATAGCAATACTGCACAGTATTACCTTCTCTGTACAGTGTTTAGTCAGACGCTGCATTATGAGAAAGCAGACAGTCTAGTCGACTGCCTCCTAGGGGGGCCCAGGATTTTGCCAGTGTGCACTACTGAGGTACAGTATACAGTATATCTTCAGTGCGAATTGCAACAATTCACTGAGGCCTTCAGCAGAGGCCAATGATCTTCTTTCCAGTGTATACAACTATTGAAAAGTGTTCTTGTTTTTAGTCAACACTGATTTCATCGTACTTAGAGATTCATTGTATTAAAAAAAAAAAAAAAAAGAAATGTGTGCAGCATCTACTGTCTCTTAGCCTGGACTTCATTTAGAAACTTGAATTCTGCTAAAAAGTAATTCTGGCTTGTATTAAGTATGGACTTGGTGATCATTAATACAATGACCTATAAACTCATGGACTCAGTTAACAGTGACACAACACAGTCGTCAATTACAGTGATCTTAAACATTTTCAGTGACAGAAAAAACAGTGTTTCAAACTCCAGTCATCACAGCAAAAAGAGATGTCTTAATGCATATACATGTGGAGGCGATAACAGTGACAGGGACAGTGGTATATAATTTGTTCTGTATGAGTATCTTTAAAAAATAACATACAATAATGAGACACAATCCTATACTATCACAACAGCGTACAAATGGAACCACAAATGTGGTGTATTGTAAAGACACTGGGACACATTGTCTTCCTTCTCACACACAGATGTTTTGAATGGTAAAATGGTAGTCAGAGTATGATGAGGTTTCTCCTTCAGTGGCACAGCTCGCCTCACTCTGTCAATGGAAAGCACATGGAGATAAAATATGTATGAATCAATCATTGTCTTAATTTAAACTAAGTACTATAATAATTGGATCAACAACACACAGGAACCATATTTTAGAAGCCAAGTTTACTTACAGACAGGGAGACACGGAAGTGATAGGTGATGTCTTGGAAGGACAGCACGGGCACTGACCAAAGGTGATGAGTCCCCTTAGAAAAAAGTATGAAGAATATAATGAGTCAGTAAATAATTAATTTGATTAATAATAATAATGTGATGGATCATGATTCTCATTATGTACCTTTGTTGATGTACTCTGTCCCCCATAGAGCTCTGTCTCTGTGTGGTTGGGGCATAAACGTCCCTTGGTGGCTCCACATTGTCGTACCCACACGCTGTTCGTGGACCTGCAATTAATTAAATATGCTTGCTGTCTCTTTGGCCTACAGTTGAAATGTTGTGTTTTAGTTGCACAGGTTTTACTTTGTTTTATATCAGCTGACCTGCTGTGCACTGACTACAATAGTCTTGGTAAAGCTAGTTTAGCAATTATTGGAATTAATTCATTGGAAGTGTATCGATTAAAACCTTTTCTCTGGTCTCTAGTTTACAAATAATTACTGCCAAATCACATGGCTCTTGACAGGAAACCTTTGGAAATGATAGACCTGTAAAGGTAAGCATTACAATTGCATGCATGCAGTTATGTAGATAGTGTGATGTTTGTATACTCACATCATGTGCAAAGTGATTTGTGAGATGGAGGAATTTCTGTTTCCATGGAGTGATATTGTATAGCTAGAGTCAAAGTCAAAGAGATATATATAGCATCAGCATTAAGCATCAAGACCTAAATTTAAACTGTAATTGCGTAAAAGGAAAACACACAGAGAAGTTACAAATGAAAGGAAGAAATTCACATAAATGAGCGGAGAAACATTCAGATGCTTCCATCCAGCGCATGACGTTTCACTAAGTAGTTTGATGACTTTGAAAATTATGTGAAATACATGCAATGGCCTTCACAATCACCAGATCTCAACCCGACTAAACCCCTTTGGGAAACTTTGGACCGAGAAGTAATATAGCACTCTCCACTACCATCATAAAAACACCTAATTAGGGAATATCTTTTGAAAAACTTGTGTTCATCCCTCCAGTAGAGTTCGGAGACTTGGGGGATCTATGCCAAGGAGCATTGAAGCTGTTCTGGCTGCTCGTGGACCAGGGCTGGACTGGGACAAAAAAATCAGCCCTGGCATTTTTGGCCCAGGTGGCCCACACCCACCGTGATTGGTCAGACACATTCCCTGCAGACAGTCCTCTTAAAATATGCGTGCATTCTATGATATGAGTTGCCTAGTGTTCTGCATTCATGTGATAGTTTTGGATCCTTCAAGAGGGGTCTCAAGACTTATCTGTTGATCTTACACTTAAATGATTAATTATTTCTTTCAAATAATTAATTATTTGTGTATTTATGGTATTTTTAATTTATTTTTATTTATAATTTGAATTATTGATATGTGATATTGTATTGCCATTATTGTTATTATTACTATTTTTCTTAATAGTGGCTTAGCAACTTTTAAAAACTGTTTACTGTTCATTTTAACTATTGTAAGATTCATATTTTGTCGCTTTGGACAAAAGTGTCTGCTAAATACAATAACCATAACCATAACCCTTCCAAAAAGCTACAATAAAGCTGAGAGTAGTATATACCCTGGAAAAGAGCACCAATACAAGATAAGCTAATTAAGCAATTCAAGGAACATTGATGCTTGTATCAACACTGATTTTATAGATCACAGACTTTTCAGCTATCCAACAGGCCAACCGCTAGCATTGTCAATGTAAGCTTAAACAGTTAGGTTACCTGACAGCCACTAACTTTAATGTTACAGCCAAACTACTTGTTGTCGTTATGACGTGAGGCGCAAATAACACACGCACACACACACACACACACACACACACACACACACACACACACACAGAGCCTCCCTCCCTTCCTGAGAGTCCCTGTTAATTTGTCTACTCCTTACCACGTCGTCATCTACTCTCTCTTCCATCTTTTCCTCACTCGCTCCCATGGCCCTGTCATGGTCACTCTCGGCTTCTTCCCTGTCATGATGTTTTCTGCTTCTCTGTATAGCCAGCCACCTCTCCTCCTCCTCTACTTCAGGTAATGATGATGGTGAAGAAGCTACTACAGCCCCAAACATGTCAGAAATGTTGGCACATTTTGAGGCATCCACCTGTAGATTATTAATCTTTTTCTCCCTGTAATTTCTCTGCATCTCCCTTGCGCTTTGGTGGTTGTTTGTCCATTTTAATGTGGATGCTAAACTTCCAGCATAAGCATAACTATTACAGCTCGTGTCTCAGGGTCTGGAGTGGGGAAGGGGGTTCCTGGATTTGATTGGGTCAGGTGCCAATAAAGAAAATTAACCAATGGGCCGCTGTCAATTCTTTATGGGCCGGCGCGGCCAAAAAAATAAAATAAAATAAATAAAGGCCTATTATATCGGTGATTCGGCCCAAAAGTGCGTCGGCCCACCGGGAAAATGCCCGGTATGCCAGATGGCCAGTCCAGCCCTGTCGTGGACCATCACCTTACTAGGACACTTTATGTTGCTTTTTTTAATATGTCACCCATCTGTACAATGTCAACTCAATACTTGTGCAACTTTTAAGTACATACCTGCAGCTTTCTGGTGTTGCACAAGTTTGTGCTGTGATCTCTTGGTTTGTCTCCACGATATGTAGACTAGTCAGAGAGGGAGCTGACCTTCCTCCTGCAAAAGTAAGAAAAGCTGCACTATGAGCACCGTACCCATACTGTAGAATTCTGTTGTATAGTATGTAGATAAGCTTTGTTTGCTGTTGTCAAACACATGGCTTTACTGTGTTTGTATACTGCATGTTATATGTGTGAAGAAAGTGCCATGTCTGGGCTGTGTTTGTAGATTTACCCTTTGTGTGTAGGCTGCGTTGTCTGCGTGGCAGTGTCGGCTGACCTGGGGGCAGACGGTTGGTAGCTCCCACTCCGCCCAGGTCTGTAGGTGCCGGCCTTTTAGACTTGGCAAAGTACAAAGGTGCTGAGGTGTGACTCAGACGGTTTCTATTGCGGCCATCCTTGTCCATTGGTCTGGACTTGGCCTTCTTGATCACAGTTCCTGGTGTGGGAACCAGGCTGCCTAAATCTAGAGAAGGAAGATTTTTAACCTGCATCGAAGACAAATGTACACCACAGGAAATCACTAAAGGTCATATTTTTTGCTTACTTACCTGGTGTGGACTGGTTGTTATTCAATATCAAATCTGTAACTGATTGGTTGTTTATGGCTGTAGTTGAACAGCAAGCTGCAGTGTTTGTAAGAGAATGAGAGAAAAGGGACAGATCTGAGTTAGCCTGTTGATTTCTGTGGTTTTTAAAACTACCAAACTTAGCCAGGTGGTCAGTCATTCCACTCACCTGGTGAAGGGGTGGTGGACAGTGGAGTATATGGACTCCTACGTGAGGATCCCAATGCAGCTCTGGACCTGCACCAATCAGATGGCAGAACAGGAAGTCAAGAGCATGCTTTCAGTAAAATAATGATACATTTCAAACTCAATTACTTTTACGGTGTATAGATATGTGACTCATAATCTCCTTTCAGACAAGAAAAAGGAAACACCCAACTAATCAATCAAAGATAAGACTGAAAGAGTAGATCAGAAAATGAAACAATGACGTAGCAAGAAAGGCAGGTACCATGTGCAGACAGGTGGACAGAAAGTTACAGTGGCAGTGAAGATGGGCATCCAAGAGATGTAGAGAACACAGGAAGGAACATAGCTACAGAAAGCAGGAACAGATTATATAGAAAGACATTAATGGAGGAGAGATTGATTTCTTTTACTATAAAGCTTAAGCGTCTCTTTCCCTCAAAAGCACATACCCATCTTTCTCTGTGACGTCTCCTCTATGGTGAAGAGTCAACACATAAAGGACGGACATGGAAATGACACTGTTGGGGGACAAATAAAGATCATGTCACTATTGTATGCAGATGAAGCTGATTTTTTTGTTTACTTACCACTCCATCCCCAAACACATTTTGCTCAGTCTAACCTGAAGGCCATGACAATGACCAGTGCCAGGATGGTTCCCTGCATGAACCTCTGGCTGATGCAGCCTTGATCTGGAGCCGAATTCTGCAATAACAACACACAGATTACATTAAAGTTGTAATCAGAATCTGAATCAGAAAATGATTTATTGCCAAGTAAGGTGAGTAACACAAGACATTTGCCTTGGTGGTTGGTGCATACATAAACAAACATATTACAAATTAATATGAAATAAACAATATATACAAAATAGCTGTTTAACATACAAAAAAAGAAGCTGAACGGTTTAGTGCAGAATCCGGCTGTTTACTTATAACACCGTTTAAATACATAATTATTACCACAGACCTTGCTCCCAGGTTTGACTGTCTTCTTCCTGAGTGGGCCACTTCCTGTTCTGCTGAAATAACTCCCTGATTGGCTACATGGGTAAGAAAAACAAAAATAATCTATCAATTCTTTTCTAATCATACAAGATTCTTTAACAGCCGCCCTAAAGCCTAAATTCGAGGCGACTTCTGCTCATTGCTCTCACCTGACAGTACTTCCACTCACGGTGCTCTTCATGCTGTCAAGACGACGTAGCTTGGCCAGTTTTCGGCTCCAGCGCTCCAGTTCATCTATACGAGTCTCCAGGTTGTCTGTGAGCTTACACAGCTCCTTCACCGCTCCCACGTTCTCCATGAAGATAAGGTCCTTTGAAATAAGAGGGAGAGCTGATAGTGTGTATGGAAGTGATGTCTGTGTGCACTGTATGTTTATGTGTTTTCATTACCTTGTTGACCACTAACAGGTTGGAGATAGTTTCTCCATTGGAGCACACCACATCGCCCCCCTCCTTCACTGCTTCAGGCAAGATTTGCTGAACCTCTTGAGCGATCACTCCTGCAGGAGAATATAAGAAGTACTGAAGTGAAAAGGAGCAGTGAAAGCATGACTGCATGCACAGCTACAGAACACACTTGCATAACAATGCACATGGAGCAAAATACAGATCAAATATTAAGACATTAGGATGATAACATGATGTACAGCGTACAAAGAAATGAGATGATGGATGCAAGAACTGAAATTTGTTATTCATGAAGTTGTTACCAGTCTCTGCAGTGTTCTCTATGCCCACGGTGGCAGCAAACTCAGGCTTGTATTGATAATGGACCAGCCTCATCTGAGAAATCCGTTTCAAATTGTCTGTGGTGTTGACCTACACACAGACAGAATGACAATGATGTCCATGCAGATGGTATGAAAACACAATGTTCCTGTTGCAGATGAAAATGCTTGAGTCAAGAACAATGAAAAGACAAAACTCAGAGTTCAACTGCACAGTCAGCTGTGCTGAGCATGGGCATTTGGATGACATGATTCATGATGACAAGCACACGAGGCACAAAATGACACACTAAAACACACACACACACACACACACACACACACACACACACACACACACACACACGCACACACACGCACATGCACAAACACACGCCCATATACATACACACTGAGTGTCATCCTGACCTCCTGGACATTTTCTTTGGCCCTGATGTCAGACGGGTGTACCAGGGAGCCCATGACCTTCAGGTTGCCATGGACAACAAGGGCCTCATCTGGCCGGTCGGTGTTGATGCCAACTCTCCCGTGGTGGTAGACGGAGTCTGGCAGTTGGCCACGCTGCCACAGCACCTCGCTGTCACTTTCAAACTGGCCTGGGTTGGATGCCTGTAGAGAGACAAAGGAGAAGGTGCACAGGCAAACAGTAGTTTAGATGTTTCTAAAAGATATGCCAAAAAAAGTAATCCAAATAATTACAATGTTTTTAAAGGAAAAGTTCGACATTTTGAAAAATATGCTTATTCGCTTTCTTGGTGCGAGTTAAATGAGAAAATTGATACCAGTCTTCCAGTCAACCAGTAGAGACTCCAGGCAGTGCTCTGCACAGCTCCCAGTTAAGAAATGGTCTAACACAGCCTTTCTCAAACTATGGGGCCGGGCCGCGGAGGAATGCCTGCTGGGCTGCGGTACCCCCCCAAAAAAATAAAATAACTGTAGCCGACGGAGCCGCAGCAATGACAGAGAGGCACGCATGTGTCGTGGCTTGAATCAAACAGGTGTCTCCCTCTGTTTAGGCAACTCCATTGGTGTCGCCAGGTTAATTTTTTCTGGGGCTTTAGCCCCAAATGTTTTGACTGTAGCCCAGAATGTAATTTTAAATATAGGTAATACAAAGTTTAGGTGCACAATAATATTGCCACATTTTGTTTAAAGTTCCAGTGAAGTGATGTTTACAGTCTTTTACAGTTTACAGTTTACAGTTTATAATGGACATGCTCTGCTGTGGGCATGCTGTGGCAGAAGTGTCACGTTCATTCTCCATGTATTTCTGTAAGTGGGCCCCAGAGGATGAGGGACAAACATTACTGGGCCTTGGCACAAACAAGTTTTAAGAAAGGCTCTAACACATAACCCCTGTAAAACAACCACAATTTATTGTTTTTACACTTCTTTTTTTGTTGTGAGCTTTAGAGGTGCTGGTAAGCATTTTCCGTTGATTTTGTTTTGTTGGACTAAGACAGGCTAGCTGTTTCCCCGTTTCCAGTCTTAATGCTAAGCTAAGCTAATCAACAGCTGCTTCCAGCCACATATTATCTTACAGATATAAGACAAGAAAGGTGTATTACCCAAAACGTGGAACTATTCCTTTAAAACAAGCCTAAGATGTAAAGGGTTGACTTTACATTAGACTTTATAACTTAGTCAATGTTTAAATGTTAGGAGTTTATAAAATTATTCACCAAATTGTGGTCTCATGTAAGCCCATTAGCTAAAAGTAAATGATTGTGTAGCTTTCAAATAGCTCTAATACTTCTTAAGCTCATGCAGTTAACTATACACTGTAATTACATGTTTTAGACATCTGGAGTAAGTACAATGACATTGCTGTCCAGTGAAAACGATGTAAAGGCTGACGTTTTGAAGATACATGGTTTTCACAGCCCAGCTTACTGCGTATATTGGATTGCACAATAAGTGTGCTGGGGATCACAGCCATATAGATAAAAGGAATGGAAAGACAGACAATGTAGAAGATGTTGAGATCTACACAGCGGCTTTGAAGTGCAGAAAGTTATGTAAAGTAGACCAAAGGTGTCACATTCACAAGGGATATGATTGTTGTAGGAGGCAGACAGACATGGCCAGACGTTACCCTGACGATGATCCTCTCGGATGCTTGGGCAGCCACAGTGTAGCTCTGACTGTGGGACTGAGCATGCAGAGCCACCACCAGCATAAAATACCTGCGATGACAAAAACATCAGGAGTAGATATGACTACTGGAGCTATGACGGGATCATAGTGAATCATTTGTTTACATGTGATGACACGTCGTTCACCTCTGGTCAGGGTTTGGTTTGCCCTTCTTCCTCATGTTATTTGCAGTGGTCTCGCTGAAGTGGAGCCTCCCCACTGTGACCTTTGTGACCTGCTCTGAGGGCAGGGTGACCCTGGGAGAATCAAAACACAACATGTTATTCAAAGAAATCCTCCTTTTACAGCTGTATACTGTTCCGGGAACCTTTCCATTAAAGTGTTCAGACTTACATCACTGGCTTGAAGGGTCTCTTGCTACGGTCAGACTGTGACTGCTCCACACTGATAGACTGATTCACAGCCTCCACCTGGCAATGAAGAGAGAAATATAATGTACACTTAATGCTGTGGAGTTCATTATCTAAGTTGATGCCATGTTCACTATTTTGCGTCTGCGAACCTTTACTCCGTTGAGTTTGAGATAGAAACAGTCAATGGGCTGCAGGCCGTCACTTGTCTTGATGTACTTGGGATCTCCCAGCATGCCTATGTATACTGTGACCTGGAAATGATTCTTCTTCTGGCAAACAAAAGCATCATCAGCCAAGGAGAAGTTGAAGCCCTTGTCAGCATCAACACGGTAGGTTGGCATTGGACTGAAGACAGGGAAAGAGATTGTGACATTTGAATAATGTGAATAGAAGGCTCGTATATGTTGTAAGAAAAGTGGAAAAACTGCTGCATACTGCAGAGTTTTGCCATTTTTATCACCAGGGGGAGACTCTTGACTGTATTACAAGGGTCTTCCACATGTTTTTAGGTCCAAGCCCTTAGAGAGATTTGAACAGAGCAAATGTAACATATGTAATTTGGTAAAGAAATGGACAACATTTTATAATGTATGTGGTGAATGTGGAGATGGTGACTGACACCCCTATTATATTCTTGTGATGCTGACATAAAATCCAAGCCATTTTTAATGTAAATAAACCATTTTTTTTGCCATTACTTTACAACACTGAGGACTGAGATCGTCTGAAAGACTTAATAAATCTAATTTAAAACCAGTGAAAACACTCTGGGCTATAAGCTAAAAGTTGTGATGGGCAACCAGATGGTTTTGATTACATATCTGAAAGGTCTTGTGAGTTCATTTTAACCTTCCTCCCTATCTATAGCTTTTTTTTCTATTTTGGCATTGCAAAAGCACAAGTAGGTGCACACAAATTTCTCCCTTTACCCCCTCCTCACGTTGTCTTCCTAAGCCGAAACCCTGCACTCGTTAACTCCTCCGCAGAGCTCACCTCTGAGGAATTTGTAGACCTCTGCAACCCTACTATTCCATTGCCACTCCCGCTGTATACTTTGAATTATTCATTTAACCAATTATAACTTCTTTAATTTTGGGCTCTGCAGAGTGCTTTCAGCGTTTTCTTCCCAAAATAAAGACTTCAAGATGTACAGACATGCCAAAAATAAATTCCACCCACAGCTCTTTGCAGTTTGCATCATACAGTGGTGTCCACTTGTTCTGCTGGTGAGGCTGCCACTTAATGCACTGATAGTTTGGGTCCAGGTAGGAGTTGTCTGAATCCTGCATTAAACCTGTGACAAACAGATCAGCAATTAAAGCAAGACAGAAAAATGCAATGAATGTCCGCAGCTGTTCTGTAAAAGTCTTTATCTGTGCAAGAGTTAAAGGGTAGGTAAGGGTAGGTAAGAGCAGGTGAGCGTGAGATAGAGGGTTTGAGGAAGAGAAGAAAGATGCCTGCCTACCTGGTTCTTGTTTGATGATACCTGTGAGGATTTGGGAATTGAGGGTGCTGTTGGGAGAGTCAGAGTGCTTCCTCTTCTTGGCCTGGTGAACAGGGATGCCGCTGTGTGAGAAGATGGAAACAGTCAAAAGTGGCACACATTTCTACTCAATCCCATCATTCCTTTTGCTCCATACAAACTGGACACTGCATCCCTCCCTCCATCCCTCCCCCCTGTATATCTTCATGACTCACTCCTGCCCCTGTGGATGCTGCAGTAGCTGATGGAGCATCTGAGTCTGCTGCATGTCTCCACTTCCGCTTGTGGCTGGACCAATGGGATACTGTGATATCATGGACTCAGGCTTCAGGTACATGTCCCGATGCATGTTGGGATAGTGCCCGTGTGGTGGGAGGGGTGGTGTTGGAGTCATGTGACACATGTTCTCTGGTGTCATGGTCCTGATCATGTGAGGATCTAAAAGACACAACGGTGAATAATAACAACAATAATGTCTACATGATTATACATACTGTTACATTTGATCACACACAGAATGCAGCTTTTTCTTCTCAAGACTGATCTGTCCATTCTGCATTTCAGACTGCATTTTATTCTACTTCCCTCTAACCTTAGCTAAAGGTATTTCTATTGTTTCTGACTGGAGAACTGGAGGGATGCCCATCAGATAACACTCTTCCACACCTTCTCACCAACAGGCAAGACCAATGGAGATGTGTGAGCGGCAATAAGTACATGATGACTTTGAGTACTGTTGTTGTTGTTCAACTTGTATGTTGAAACAGGTCAAACATATGCTGGCTCATTCTTTGTGGAAACACTTGAAATGAAAGCTTGTAAAGCGGAGTTCAATTTTTTTTTATTTCAGTTGATAAAATCCATTTTCCAGACAAATTATGTAAACTCCTGATTAATAAATGGCATACACGCAGCATTCAATATATTGATTGGTTTGCACATGAACTTCTTTTTGTCTTTATGCTCCGTTTAAATACAACAATGTAATGAGTAACATATATTGATTTGACTGTGACCCACATACACTTTGAATACTTGAATACAGTGGCTTTCTCTGACTCTGTGTTTGAGTGCAATCTACAGATTAAAGCACCATGTTTGTTATATGTTCTACTTTGTGTGTGCTCTTTGTCCAATTCTTTATATACATTTTTGCAGGGAGAGGAAAAAGATGTGTTACTTACCATTCACCTGCTGTGGAGAGTACGGCTCTGAGCTGGAGTCTGGGGGGGACTCAGGTAGTGTCCTGAAAAAAAAACCCAGAAGGCAGTAGATGTTATATTCACAAAAACACAAATATTCAACTTTTAAATCATAAAAATTCAAATACCATGCTTGAAGTTGGGAAGCCCTCGCTCATATATTTTTCTTTTTTTCTAAACTGCCATTATATGTGAGGGAGAAACTCTCCTTTGGGAACAGAGTAAGTGTGTAGACGTTCTTTACACAAGATTGTGTGCGTCAGGACTTCTTCGCAGGATGTAATTTGACTCTCTCTCTCTCTCTCTCTGTTATCAGTCTCCCTCCCCCTCTTGAAGTATTGATTGCATAATGGGCATGTAGTAGTGTTTGCCACTTCTGCCTGATTTCATGTTTAAAATTTAAGTGTTTGAGCATCTTCAACATTTCTTATTGACAACATTTCCTAAGTATCAGCTTGTGCTATACTTTCTCCTTCTTGTACCTCTATCCATCCACCTCCTTGGTATTGTGCTTACCCTGGAGCGTAGTGGCCCCTGTGCTCAGGCTTGATGTGAGCCTGCTGCTGCTGCTGCTGCTGCTGCTGCTGCTGCTGCTGCTGCTGTCCCAGGCAGAGGTAGTTGTGTCGGAGGCCCAGGGATGGACCTGGGGGGTAGGCGTTCTGACAGTTAGGAGGCCCAGGCGGAGGGGCTCCTTGGCGCAGTGGAATAGGGGGGCTCACACCACACACCAACCCCCCAGAGGAGGACACTCCTGCCTGGGGAGATGAGTAATTTGGTCCTGGGGTGCTGTGGACCTCTGAGAAACAGCTGGGAGAAAGAAGAAGAAGAAGAAGAAGAAAAATAAGAAGAAGAAGAAGAAGAAAAAGGGATTAGCCTTATCAGAAAAAAACAAATTCCTTTGTAACGACATGATCTGATTCGGTTGGTGTATGTTGTTTTGACATTGCTGGACATTGCTGGAGTCCCTACTGACATGTCAGTGCTATCGTCCTCCTTGCTGATGTACTCTTCCAGGATACTTGTGTCGATGTTGGCTGGCTCCAGAGAACTGATAATATCATGACCTGTGGTGAAGGGAGGGTCGGGAACACAGAGGGGAGATGGAGAGCATCTGGGAATTAGCAATGAGAATCTTTCAGCAACTCCACACACTGCCACAATAGCTCTAGTTTCAACACAATGTTCTATCTAGACTATATCAATCTATCTAATAAGATATTTTTAACTCATATTATCATTTATAGCTTCTTTTGCGTACTCCTGATTACATTGTATCAATGCATTTTTATTAGGAAAATTCACAACCTTTTGCTAAACACATAATCAAGAACACATGAAAAAAGAAGAGATCTGCTTTCTGAGAATTTAAAGATTAATGTAACAGGAGTGACCAACAGTCTAAATATGTGTTAGTAGTCAACATTACAGATCGCATATTGATGATTCAGTGCCTCTAATTGCTTACACATATAGACTGGAATCACTCCAGTTGACGGTTACTATGTTGTACCTCAGCTGCCTTTCCCCATTTAAAAAAATCACAGTAATAATCAATTTGAATTAAAAAAAAAAAAATTAAATTACTAACCGAGTTACTAAACTAGATTGTGTAATCCCCAATTTCAATGTTCACTACAATTGACATCTATGATAAAGATAACCTAAATCTAAAAGTTTGCTTCTTCGCATTGTGTGTGGCATGTTTTAGATTTGATTTAGATTAAACTTCACTTAAAATACTCTTATAAATACTTAAAAACGTAAAATACTTTTATAAAATATATATATTAGTAATTAATTCCCTAATGCTCCCTTTACATCACCCCAGGGTCATTTTCACCCTTTGATAGCCAAAGCCTCACAAATCCCAAACACATGACCCCACTTAATCTTTAAAACTCCAACATGCAGAACAAGCACTCGCTTATGCATATATTTAGAATAGATTAAAGGACTTTTTTATAAACCAGCCTTCTCTATTGCACCCAGAGCATTCAACTCAAATGTTACATGAGAGAAAGTGATGCATTTTCTTTAAAGCTGTCACTAGTTGTCCCAGACTGCAGATACTGGAAACAGAGTGAGTGTGTGAGAGGAGAGGGGGAGCAGGACGGAGGGGGTGAAGCAGAGGGTAAGGACCTGGTATATAGTGGGTGGGCAGGCAACCCCAGTCTCTCTCTTTCTCACACGCACACACACACACACACACACACACACACACACACACACACACACACACACACACACACACACACACACACACACACACACACACTTTCTCTGATAGATTAAGCAGCTACTCAGTTGGGAATGCAAGGAATTTTTGTGAAAAAAATCTCCTCTTCCCTCTTTTTTATCTTCCACTAATGCTTCACCTTTCATCAGAAACCCAACAGAAATGTCACTTATTAGTATTATAGTCACAGTTTCTCTCCTAACTCTCTCTACACATTGCCGTTCACCACAAATGATTTATCTCAGGAAAAATATATGCTTCGTCCCATCGAAGCGCAGAGCTGACAGCATGAACATCTTACAACCTTCAATTACTAAACTCACAAACCAAACCACTTGTCTCCAACCAATTAAATCAAGAACACCCCATATTCTATTGTTTACCATTATAAATTCTCACGTTACCATGTTTTTGGAGAAAACTTGTATGCTTACACTGACTAGCTTTCTTGGCTGGATAGAAACAGATGGTTAATGTCTCTTAATATGTGCCAGTGCAAGGGGAGAAAAGCAGTATGGTTCCCCTTAAATAAGATCCAGATGTGCACCCCACCCAAATAGGCGGTAAATTTAAGCTGGCAGGCCTGATAACGAAAAATAGAGGGATGGAGGGAGAGGGGAGGGTAGATAGATGGAGCTTGACGAGAGCAGGGGCAAGAAAGACAGAATACAAGTTTGATGTCCAAGGATGGGATGACAGAGGGAAACCCCTACAAGGAAGACTGAGAAGAGAAAATGAAACAGGGCTATAATAAAGTGTCCAAGAGAAGTTCAAGAACGAGCGCAGTTAAGTTCAAGTCAAGAGTGGCAGAAGTTCAAGACCCTGATCAAAAATCAAGTCCTCTACCAAAACCCAGTTATGTATTATCAACAATTTTATACTATTTTATATACTACTATTATATATCATTTTTTGCTATAAACTATATACATACATATGACACCTTTAAATTAATTTTACAAACTTGTTAACAAACAATGAATGGAAGTCCAATATTCACTTTCTGTAAGCTCTGTTTTTGGTCTCCACCAACTCCTGATGGAAATATTTAGCTCTTTAGCTGCTAAATGCCGAACAGATAAACAATGAGCTGATACTCTCAAGCCCTGTAAAGCCGAGGGGAGCTGCAGATTTGACTGATAATTTTCAGCAATCACCCCTTTAGCAAGTGACCCCTTTCACATTGTCACATCATTTTCACATTGTAATTTGATACATTATTATAGCATAAAATATTGATTACAGCCACTTCAATTGCGTTGAACCTTTCAAAGATTGGAGCATGAGAAAATACATTTTTCAGATGCCAATGTTACACCTTTATATATTTGTCTAAATTACTTTTCAGTGGAACAACAGTAACATTTATACTTAACGGTTAACACTTTCTGCAAACAGATAAGAATATATTGTAGTTATCTGTTTGCAAAAAGTGTTAAGAATATATTGTAGTTGCACATTGAAGCACAAAAATTAATCGTAATCTTATTTGTAGCCTCATTTATCCACCTGCATGAACTCCAATGTATAGGGCATGTCGCTGCATATATTTTAATGAAGTTATATCATTAACTACTGAACTGTAAAAAGCACAGTTAGGTAAGTTGATCACTGTGTGGAGGCAAATTTTACATTAAAAGGAGGTAACAGGAAGTTAACGTGTACAGTTCATAGGGTGGATCATTTTCAGACTAGACTGTGAAATCATTGGTAAGAAGAAGTGTTAATATAAAATAAATAAAAGTATGTATATACAAATCCAAAGCCTAACAAACCTACAAAAGCCAAGGCTTTAAAATAGCATTTTTCTAAGTCTCTCATAACTTTTCTGCTGATGAACATGTTCACTGAGAAAAGATAGAGTACGTTTGGTGCCTCTTGAAGATACTTTGTACCATTGTAACTATCAACAAATCAAACAAGAGAGTTTTTGCCATTTGTAATGATTGTAGGAAAGTTATGGGAAAGGCTGTCATTAAATGCTATTCTAGTGCAGGTAAAGAATAATAGAAAGATAAATTAAGTAACCGTAAACTCTGAATCACTGAATCAGTTAAGTTTGAATTGCTGTGAACTGGATGTGTAAATGCCCCCGCCCTCTATGTTTTCTCTGTCCAGCTGTGTTTAACAAGGAACAGTGAAATGATTGTCAGTCCAACTTCGATACAGACTGGCCTTTTGAGAGATTACGGGCTGAGAGGCGAGTGTGTGTGTGTATGCCTGTAGGCATACGCGTGCATGTGTGTGTTTGTTTGTTTGTGTATGTGTGTGTGTGTTATGCCACCATTTCAATGCCTGGGTTGTCAGCAGTAATAATCTAAAATGAACACAAACAGAGGACCAAGTGTTTGAGTACCCATTAAACATGATTTGACTTATATCATTCAATCAAATGAACAGCTTTTCCTTACATTCTTTTAAAAATAGTAGCATATAACTTGATTATCTTCCTGTAGAGTTGTGTAAGCCATTACTAAGACTACAGCCATGCAAGAAAATTAATTTGAAGGAGCATTAAAGCTGAACAAAACTTGCAGATGACAAATGAGATTTGTACATATTTACATGTGTGTTAATAATTAAACACTTTCAGAGGAGGAACAAAGTCCATCTGATTACCAAACAGCCTAGAATGAACTTGGCTGCACATATACGCACATATTATACAGACAGTGAACACACTTTCTAAGATATTTAACATCAAATTACATACTGAACCAATAATTTAAAAGCTAATTTCAAAAGCTTTACAACTAACATTAAAACAGCTGTTTGTATAGAATTATTTAACGTATTATATAACAGGTAGATATCTAAAATAAATGAACAGGTGCTATTAGTCTATATGTCTTATATCTCAATGCACTTACAGATTTTTATTTTCACAAAAATCAACTAAAAATAACCTGACAGATCTTAGTAATGTCCATATAATCAATGTACACAAGCAAACAATCTCTCAGTTGTTCTACAAGATGCTGCACAGTCTATGAATACAGGGATTGTGGCTCCAATGTACAATTTAACACACATACAGACATAAATAGTAAAAAAAGTGTTAGACAGCTCTGACATATAGCCTTAGAGTTATAGATCTTCTCCATTTGTTTACAAGACAGGGTTAAACTGGTAAAAGAGTGAAAAGCATCACTATGACACAGATACTAATTAAGAAGTGAATACAAACACAAAGCCGCTCCTCAGGTAGGGACTAATAAATCACAGCTAAAGAGAAGCAGAGTGGACAGAGCGGCAGAGTACCTGCGCGTAGCCAAAGCATGTTGATGTCCTTGAGATGAAAGCACCTGAAACAGAAGATGAGAAGCACAATTCCTCTCTAATTTTTCACATGTTTCCCTACTCGGGCTGAAAAGACTTTCTTCTGTAGACCTGAGAGTCGCAGATCAGAGTAACAAATGTGTGTGTGTGTGTGTGTGTGTGTGTGTGTGTGTGTGTGTGTGTGTGTGTGTGTGTGTGTCTGGTGTGCATGCCTATGTGTAAAAGCATATGTGTGCGAGTGTGTGTGAGAAAGGCTCGGAGAGTGTTATAATGAGGATTATTCCTCAGTCATGAGAAAGGGCTGTACCAGGCTACCACACACAGCCCTAGTCGCACACAAGCACTGGTCGCACCGGCGGACCTGGCTCAGGAGATTACAGGAGTGACAAGGCTGGGGCCGGGACATGGAGGAAGGCTGGAAAAAAATCACGAACACTGCGAATGTGAGGTTGAGTTTTAGGGCCAGCACTACACAGAATTACAGAGCACGACGAGAAAGAGAAGATGCAAGAAGATGAAGAAGACATCGAGGAGGTAAAAGAATAGAAAGATATAGAGTAACATGAAGAAGAAGAAGAAGAAGAAGAAGAAGAAAAGGAAGATTGGCATATTATAATGCTCAGAATTCAGAATTCAGTCATGTAGATGAATAAAAAACTGTGTTTTTTATACTATATACTATAGGATGACATTCAAGACGCAGACAAACCCCCTTGCACTCTAATACTGCAGTCCAAGTTTTTTCCCTATAACAGCCTCTCTTTAAGTTATAACAGACACACACATGAACACACACATAAAAATAAGAATTCATCTCCTGAAGTCCAGTTCAACCACAAACAACATGCACTGGCTGAGGATTACTCAGTTGGCAGTCATCACTGGTGGGAGTGAGGCACAACAATGAAAAATAAAACCTAATTGTAAGCACCGTAAGCATGGCTGCTCAAAAACAATACATTCCTCTAACTGCAATGTATTGCTAAACCTGTAAATCAGAGAAACCGTCCAAACTTCGCTCTGTTTCACACAGGTTTTCCAAGATGGACGACGGCCTTCCCATCCATGATATATAACTACTACTGTGGGAGTACAGCGGGACTTAATAGGCATTTTGATATAGTAACATGTGTGATGAGTTCATCTTTTAAGGGCAATATGGAGCAAGAAGGTGATTAATTCACCTTCAGACTCAGATGGTTAGGAGGGGAATATGCTCATTTTCAAAATATAGGTTTTCAGCCACATTAGCAGCGGCAGCAGGTTCTGTGGATAGTAATGTTCACCACCGTCAGTCCAGAATGAGATACCTTAACAAGTAAAACAGGGTTCAATTTCCACCCTTGGATCCATTATCCAAAAGGTTTGAAATCCTCTTCACCCAATTATTCAATGACAATTGTACACCTGTTCTAGGTTGACTGTATAATCGTTTGCAAAATGTCTTTGACCATTATGACAAGTGACAGTTGAGTCAAAACGTTAGTCTGTTTGCACTATTACAGGCTGCAAATCACTCAGTGTACTCAGGTTCCCCCTCCCCCCCCCCTCTGAATATCTTGACAACTATTGGATGGATTGCCATGACATTTTGTACAGACATTCATGTTCCCCAGAGGATGAATCACACTGACTTTGGTGATTCCTTGACGTTTCCATCTAGTGCCAATGTTGAGATAAAATGTTTCTGAGGCTATTAAATGGATTGCCATGCAGACATTCATCAACTACATCACGACGAATTGTAACAGCTTCGGTGGCGCTGACATCTAACGCCACCATCAGGTCATTACTTTGTCCAATACTTTGGTTTGATGTTAATTACATCAATGACATTCGCTCAGCCTCAGCTGTACTTTCCTTTGAGCTAAATTAGAAAATGTTATTATGCTAACATACTAAGCTAAGATGCTGAACATGGTAAATACAAAGTAAAGCATGTTTAGCATTGCCATTGTGAGCATGTTAGCATCCTGACTACAGCTAAAACAATGGATTGATCAATTAATCAATCTTCAGGAAATTAATCCGCAACTATTTTGAAAATCATTTGGAGTAATTTTTTTTTTTTAATTTTCAAAATACATCAGTTCCAGCTTCTCAATTGTGAGGATGTGTTGGTGTCTTTGTCTTATGTGGTTGTAACCTTCATATCTTTGGGTTTCACTGGAGGAAATTGTTACAGCCCAAACAATTAATAGAAAAAGAAAAAAAGAAGAAAATTATTATTTTTGAAGATTAATTGAAAGGGAAAATAATTGTTGGTTGCAGCCCTATTTCTAATGTTACATTACTAATAATACATAGTCTTCAAAACACTGTACATGAATGTTTCAATTCCAATGCATTTGGTCTTCAGGACATGCTGAAAATATAGCACAGGCAGTGTGGGTCATCATTTAATCAAGTGTTTGGTTGACTTAGGATGGGGCATTACTTGGAGTAACACAACACAACAGCTATAAATGTCATGATCCTTTTATGTGCAAACATGGTTCTGTGACTGTGAGCGACTGTCTGTTGTATAAAGTGAGTCATAGAGGAGAAGGTCAAGTTTTGGGGGAGGTTGGTAGTTTAACTGGGTTTCTCTCAACAGGCCAGTTTCTCTCCATCCTGAGTCTGCACTATCTCACCTCACCCTGTCTGCTCACTGTCACTCTAATGGAGTCAGAGAGAGAGAGAGAGAGAGAGCGCCTGGGGAAGGCCAAATACTCGAGGAGAAACACCAGTCTCACCTCATTGTGTTTTAACAGCCACTGGGGCAATGCCAGGAATGTACACTGTGCATTAGTGTGAATGTATACATATTTCACTAATCCTATTAAAACACAGTTTACCAGTGCCGGAATCCATTATAGTGCAGTGTGTGTGTGTGTGTGTGTGTGTGTGTGTGTGTGCACTTCTGTATAACTGTGTCTCTTTCCGATAAAGGGCAAGATGAACATGGACACTAATTATCTAATATATCAAATTGAAGGCTTAGTGATGTTACTTTCTGTCACCAATTTAAATTCAAGGTTGATAACCAAAGGGCTTGATTCTGAGATCTGAGAGAGATATAATCAGGAGTTTGATATCACTAGTGTTAGTTAAGAAAAACAAGTTAAATCAGAAAATAAGCATCTGAGGCGGCACCTTCTATATACTTCTCATGGAAAGGATGACATTTTAGTCCAAGCTAAAAGTGGCTGAAATAAAGCCAAAGTAAGAACATCTCTTTTACTCCCAAAGCAAGAATGTAAACACACTAAATTCCTGTCAGCGTGGCAAGGAACCTTTGACAGTCATGGATGGCTGTGTATATTTAAGTCAACACTCTGTGTATACTATAATCAAGTGTTAAGTCTCTCTACAGATAACTTATTATACATAAACCACAGTATGTGTTTAATGTGCACTTGACTTCTGGAACATTTGACATTAAGTTTCTTTAAAAAAAAAAAAAAAGACATGAATTCTGTGGCAAGCTGAAAGTCACAGAGCGCAGTGAAAAACTCTTAAAACAAATGTGACAAAATGTAATTGTCTTGCTTGTGATATTTGAAAATAATTGCAGAAATAAATTCACAAAGGGATTATTATTCTCAAATTGTTACAGATTAAATGAACGCAATTCAGTCAAGATCTGTGTGTAAGTAAACACACAGATGTAGTTAAGAAAAAGGGTTGGTAAATTAGGGATGTAATACAGGAGAAACCAAAAAAATATTTTTGAACATGTTGAAAATAGTATATTATTAATATTAAGAATATTAACTTATTATTTAAAGTCATAGTATATAATATTGTATCTTCATCAAGATGATTTTAAGGGGATACGCATAAAGTGGTGCTTTTCTGAACTAATTTTGGATCTATTCATGGTCGTTTGCCTTATGATGAGCAACACTACATCATTGCTCATGTCTGTCTCTAACACACACATTGTGCCATAGCACCCTTGCAAAACACACCATTTATCTTGACTTGAATTCCTACACCCTTCCAACTCTCAACCCCACCCTCCTCCACCTCGTTTTTTTTTTTTTTTTTTTTTTTTAGGATTCCCCGTTTAACTTGATCTGTTACCCATCACCAGCACTTTTGCTCCCTGTACCCGTTAAACCTCCTGACTTCTTACATTTTTAGTTTTTAAGATGAACAACAGGAAAGGTTTAAGTGAAAACCAAGTGCAGTGCACATTGTACTTGGGAAACAGCTAGGCTATTATTATTGTGATGTTAACCACCTGCCATGTGTGCGTCAGAATAGTTTAAACCAGGCTTTGTGACACTGAAGTTAAACTATAGGCTACAATAGTACACCAGGTAAAACTAGATTTGACAAGAGCTTACACTTCAACACATTTAGTTTTGTTCTTCGTCACTAAAACAAATAATGTCAAAGTGATTGTAAAAGTAACAAAAATCTCATCTTTTCCGCTCTAGGCTACGATTAATGTTCTGTACAATGAGTTTTAATACCGAATTGTATTGGTAAATACATATCATAATCAGATATTCTTACCTTCAAAAAATCTCTGTAACGCTTCTGTTTCATCTACCACGTCCATCATAGCGGGTCCCACATAAAAAATCCATTAAAGTCCCCCCCTGTCCGAACGAAATAAATTCGGATCGGGGAAACTTTCAAACACACATCACGAAATCCAGATTATTTTCTTAGTGACGACTTCTTGTTTTAGTTCACATAAATCCAACGCTTCATGCGGAGAACTTCTTTCTCCTGTTCAACAACTTGGCACTGGATTGACGTCCTTTAGCCAAACGCCTCCAATGACGCAAGGTTTAGGCTACAACTTTACAACTATAGACTTAATTAAGGTGCCAACAAAAATCCGTATATGAACAACGTTAAAAATGTTGCCTTCAGGCGCACCTTCATTTCAGCTCCCAGAAGTAGGATCATAATAAATCTTTGGCAAAAAAAAAATATATATATATCATCAGTCTGTGGAAAAATCGACAGGAAAATATAAGTCTTTCAAAATAAAATAGAAATGTGCGTAAAAGTTGACTAAACTTGGCTAAAAAGTCTCTTCTGTTGATTCTCTTCCTCCTTCGCCTCTCCCTCTCAAACAGGATGTGTGCAGCACAGACTCGGAGGAGAGGAGCTGAGGCAGGTGAGGGATGTGCGCCAGGCTGCTGCAAATATCCCCGGACCAAAAAAAAATGAATCTTATAGGACGCGTGTGTCTCTGTGGTACTCAACAATTGGTTTCAAGTTATCTTACATTTTATTTTTTAACAATGTTATTTACCTCATATAAAGACCTCGTATAAAGAGTTGCGACAATTAGTCGATTGATTGGTCATCTAAAGAAAATTAATCAGCAACTATTGATAATCAAACAAGCACAAATGCCTGAACTTTGCTGGCTGCTTTTTTTTTGGTCATATTTGTTAGTAAATTAAATTTGAAAACATCCCTTTGGGCTCTTTGATGAGCGTTTTTAAAGATCAGAAATCCATAATATAATCCATAATTAAAATAATTGTTAGTTGCAGCCCCACATGGATGAGACAAATGGCTTGATATTTGAAACAAATATATTTTTCCTTTCGCCCGGAAGAGGGATCCCTCCTCTGTTGCTCCTCCTCCTAAGGTTTCTCCCTTATTTTCTCTTAGGTTTTTGTGTATTGAGTTTTGACTGATATTCTAATAGACGCAAGGGTGTTAAACTGATTTTTAAAGCATTCTGACTGATTTAAGTCATTGACGTGACTTTGCTTTAACTTTATGAAAACATTTTAACTTAATAAAAACAGCATGCCCTTATAGGTCAGGTCTGGATATTTTCGACACACTTGATCTAATGTGCTGTCAAGTTCCGTTTTAACGCTACCTGATTCATGGTTCTTAAAATAAATTAAAAAAAAACATTTTCTCTCTCCCTAAACTAAACTCCCTAAAAACATTTGATCTACAGTATGTTGTGTAGTGATTTAAAAACAATTCTGTGCAGTCTTTTTACAGTAAATTCCATCTTAAACAACCATACAGTAACAGGAGTGTTTTGTGTCAAGGCTTCCCAGGGGGAGAATTTGAGCGAATGATCCATTTCTCTCAACCTTATCAGCTGCATCCCACCCCCCCTATAACAATGCCACTGTGTGCAGCCCCCACAGCCTTGACGCCCCCTCCCCCCTGCCTCACCCACATGTGAGATGCTGTTGTGTTTTCTTGTTCCCCCACAGCTGGAGCATCTCCCTCTCCACCCCTTCCACCCCTCTGCTTTTCCTCCATTCAACCCAAACAACGCCTCCGTTCTTTCAGCCACACTATGCAGATTGTTTCAGAGGACAAGCAAGAAAGAGAAACAGATAGAGGCTGCAGCGGACAATGAAACAGCTGGCTATGCTAAAGCAGTTCATTTTGGTATTCTATATTTCTTATCCCATATAGCTCTCTCTGCATGTTCGTGAATGTGTGTGTGTGTGTGTGTGTGTGCGTGTGTGTGTGTGTGTGTGTGTGTGTGTGTGTGTGTGTGTGTGTGTGTGTGTGTGTGTGTGTGTGTTTGTGTGTGAGTGAGTGAGTGAGTGTGTAGCCCACTTGTACTAATCTTAACTAAGCATGTGTGGAGATAAACCCTGTTAACAAAGTCACATTACGGCAACTCACCTCCTATTTTGGGACAAAAGGTAAAATATTAAATCTTAGGATTAAGGTTAGGGAGTTAGGTAATGCTGTGGGTTAAGGTTTGGCATGTAAAATTAGAGTGAGTCTCCGGGTAATAAATGTAGCAAGGTCAAGCAAGGTGCACATAATTGGCAAAAATAAGTTTGTGTGTATGCTGAAGTAATTCTTTAAAAAAGATGGCGCTTAAGTGACATGACAAATTGTATCTTGATATATCAAATCTTTGTGGAGGGCCTCCACCCCATTAATTTTCTGTGTACTGTATTATTGCAAAAACTTGAAGCTCGACAGCTTCAATGTCGCACGGACCGATACAAGAAATAATTCCTACCGCAGGCAATCAAACTATTTACCACTTCTTCACTGAGTGACAGATAAGACTCATAGACATCAAAACTGCACTATTTGCAACTTGTACAATAGGTTTGTTTACCTACAGCTTATAAATACTATTTAAACAGTTGTACAGTTTTTAGTCCCAATTTATAGATATTTTAAACTAGCCTATTTGTTCTTATATTCTATCCTATTATTATTTCATGTATATTGTATCCTTTTACTTCATGTATATTCTGTATGTGTGATGTGTGTCTGATATGCTGCTGCAACACCGTAATTTCCCATTTTTTTGGATCAATAAAAATCTATCTATCTATCTATCTATCTATCTATCTATCTATCTATCTATCTATCTATCTATCTAATGACCACTTACCTTGGGATCTGTCTTCTAATCGTCATCCATTATTTAAAGCGACATTAATTGTTGTTTTGGCCACATGAGGGCAGCTTAACAAGCTGAAAGGAAAAGCATCAACATATTATCACCTTATAAAGTTGCTATAATAAACATGTTACCAAACGTGGTTGCAAATGCAGCAGACATGGAGCAACATTAGCATTCATTTTCATTCACTTGCCAAAATAAATATTTACTCTTTTTTTTGCTCTGGTCTTTGTTAACTACTGAGAAAACGTGTTGCCTCTTTAGCTGCTAGCTAAATGCTTCACCAGCAGCTAGGCTATCCTAGTTGCTAACATTTGCCATTTGGTGGTAAGAATGTAGTGTAGGCTACATACATAGCTACGGTGGGTTTATCAGAGCTTCTTTGCTGGAGGTGGATTAGAGCGGAGTGAGTCTTAACATTTAACTAAGGTTGTGTAAATTATAGTTAGACCACCTACCTGCAATTTTGAAATACCTTGTGCAGTGACTGACAGTAGTTAATGAAGCTATGTTTGAGCAGCAGTCCATGGCATTCAAACAGACGCCTGCCATCCAATCAGAAAAGAAATAACGTTAATGGCCAATGTACAATTTTTACATTTTTACAAGTTTTTTTTTTTTTTTTTTACAAAATGCAATATACAAACGTCAGGTAAACAATTAGCATGCATAGATCAATAATAATGTATACAAAAATATATTACAAACATAAAAAATTAGATCCAACGTACAAAAAATCATGTTGTACATGCTTGCCCTGTTGACAGAATATTATTAAAATAATAAAGTCCTGCAGGACCCATTCATTTTTAACCCATACTATATGTATCTAAAGATATATCTAAGTGCGGTGGAGTAAGGTCTGGCAATGCGAGACTAATTTTAACCGTACTTCTTACATAACGTAAGCAGTATAGGCCTACATTAGCCTACATTCTACATTCTTAGAAGACTGCGCTCTTCATATTGCGCTCTTTGGCTGTAGTTGTAGTTCGTCTTCCAGCCAGTAGGCAGAGACGTGCATCCTTTTGGTTGGAAGTGACAGAGCTGAGGAGGGGAAAAAAATCAAAATGGCGATGCACGGACCTGGTAGGTAGACGCGTTGCTATGGTTGCTACAGACACGCTTTTAAGATAACTAGCTACGTGAAACCGCTAACAAATTCATTCATATTATTAACAGCCACTTTGAAGAGTTGAGGGTATCAATACTCCTACTTTGTTTCACTGTGTTAATTCAAGGACGTAAAGACAACTTAACTAACTTTGTTAATTGCGTTTCTGTCTGTCTCTCCTTCTCTCTCTCTCTCTCTCTCTCTCTCTCTCTCTCTCTTTCTCTCTCTCTCTCTTTCTCTCTCTCTAGGAAGATCAGCTAACGTCAGTGTAGTATCCTTTTCTTTTCATTCAACTGAGTAACGTTACGTCTAAAGTACGTTAACTACTTAGGACAATCGACTCTCTCTGTCGCTGACTGACTGACTGATGATGAATATAACACCTTAACTCTGCACCCAGCTGTCATCTGTTACTTTCCAATTGCTGCTGAAACTGACAACAGTCTACTTTGTCTTCTATTTCCTGTTCACCCTCGGCTTGATCATCAGAAAGAGTGAGTGCTGAACATGTTACACAGCCCCGGGTTATTTTTTTTGATATACCTGTGGAGAACAGTAAATGTGTCTCTCGCTGTCAGGCTTGGTGCTGCCTTATCCTGTTGATGCTCTGGTCTGTGATGTCTGTCTGCTGTTCCTCCTGGCTGCTCTGGATTTCCTCCATTTTTTCTGTGGTGAGAGAACAGAGTCACACATCGAACCATGACTGCCTTTCTAGCATGCCTCCATTATGGTCATGCTGCCACTTTAGCATAGAGCCCATGGCCATGTCGGTTAACTTTCTGCATACAATTAAGTACAGTATACTTAATTGCATTATCATACATTATTGCTTACCATCCATTTCCCAAACCATATCATAGTTTTATTTAGGTTGATGCTTCTTCTTACATCTAACTTATACAGTAAATAACAAAACAGGTAACACTAATTAGTAGACATTAGTAGGACCATTGGGAATTCTAGTATCTATTGCACTTTACTTAAACGTCTGAAATGGAGCGACATACTTAAATCAGACTTCCCAGCAGCTTTCAAGTTTGTCCTGATTGAGTCTTAATCGAAGAGCAACCTTTTAATGCAATCAAAACTGCTACAACATGATTTCTTATTGTTTGTCTTAGGAATTAGGAATTAGGAATTACATTTTCTATCAACATGGTGTATACGTTCAAGGCCAATGGAGACGAGATATTTCAAAACAATCCAATCTCTTAAAATTAACAAAGTGTTGACTTTAAGTGAAGCTAGAAGATTTCCACTGAAACATGACTCTCCTGAGTCTACAGTGCTAAAATAGGTGGTAAGCGAGAGCTGCCTGTAGGATGTCAAAAACAGGTATATTAATCTAAAAACCTGTGATATGCTTTGAAAAAATGGTTGAGCATGAGACATCCTGATTTCAATTCCTAGCATGGGTCAAGCTCTATAAACACTGGATCCAACATTTCCCATAATACAACTAATAGCATTGTTTCGTTTCGTTTGAACATCCCTGTCTAGTATGTGCCCATGCCTTTCAAACTGCCTGACCCCAGTTTGTAATGCAGACTTCGTTATACATTTTTTGTCTTCCCTTTAACAACAGAACACAACAGATTCAACAGTAACTGACAACCTTCTCCCACCGTCTTTGACCCTGTGCAGGTGTGAAGGGCAACCTGACGGAGAGTGAGCGCTATATTCTGGCTAACCTCATTGTGACAGGGACAACTATCCTGCTGACGATCTACTTCCTAGTGTGGCAGACGTACGTGATGAGGGCAGACATAATCATTAGCAGCGTCTTACTCGTTGCCTACGGCTTAGATGGAGTCCTGGCTCTCAGCACTCTAGCCCGACTGGCCAGGTCAGTCCCACTCTCATTAGTTTTCATCACAGACAGTGTATATTAAACTTCATTAGCCATAGACTGGCTCAACGGATGTACATTGCTGGGATTGAACCTGACATCACGTGCCGGATGTACCTCCCCTCTCACTATCTCCGCTATTGGGACTTAGCGCCACCCCGGACGGTTGGAATTGGTTTAAAGAAATACAAACAATCCAGAGTGTTTTCCCCCTATCCCAGAATAGATAGGCGTTGTATCCAGACCATACTCCATTGCTGACACAGCGCTGTGGAGATAGGTCTGGCAATGCAAGACTACACCAGCCATGATAGATGGCTTTATTGGATTTTTGGACATGTGAGATCACAAATCTTTTTTTGACAGTTGCATGTCAGCATAAATGATAGACGGGTCGGTAAATTGCAATATCTGGTGTCATACATAGACTACATACTTCATTATCACATGAAAAGACTGGCCTACATTAATAGTCTCCATTTATTTTGATTGAAAAGATATTTCGACATAATTAGCATCTCATACGTATGTTTTGAAATACCTGACTGCACTGAGCTTTCCTTTTGTTCATGCTTTAGTCCATGATTGAAATAAGCCCTGGTTCCCTTTAGGACTAGTTTGAATTATTGATATGGGTGGCATTCATTCAAGTGATACTGTATACCTTGTACAATGTCGTCACATCCACAAATTTTCCTCTCAAGATAGATCCAAGGACAATAATCCAATCTCTTATTCTGAAAAGATGGATATTGTTGTATTCAGGTGGCTGATGGCCGAAATACATTCATACATCAACGTGGATGAAGACTTGTGAAAAACTAAACTAAACCTGCAGTCATTAGCAAGATTGATTTTGGATAACTACATATTGTTTCACACACTTTTTTGTGTTTCTTGTGCTTTAAGTTTGTTCAGGTACAGTTGAATGTATAGTAATAACTGATTTGTTTTTGCTCTTCTTTGTGTCTTTTAGTGTCTATTCATGAAGACGCCTTCTCTTCATCTTCATCTTCATGTTGTATGTTATAGCTGAACTCAGCCCGTCTGCACTTCTTTGGTACGGCCAGAAATCAAAGTAACTTAAGACAGTTTCAATATTTATAAGGTGAAGACTGTTTGTTTGGACTGTTATTTTTATAACTTAATTTGTTAAATACTACGTACTGGTTCATCTGTGCTAGCAGGATCTCTCAGGGATTTAACTTTGGTCCAGTCAGGCCTGTTTGCCTTAGAAACATATTAACAGATTTTTCTTTCATTTCCCTATGCTCTTTTTCTTTTTTTTTCTTTTTTTTTACACGTGTTGAAGATTAATATATGTATTTGTGTTACTATTGATTATTTATATTAAACATACAACAATAATAAGTCTCATATTATTTCATCACCAGTAGAGGGCAGAACTGTTTTGATTACGATTTGAATAGTGACAACACTGATTTTATTCCTAAAAAAAAGGAACATTTTCTGATCCCATGTCTTCCATTTTTAAAACTCAGGTCAACTGGAGTGTGGTCACACTCGACTATACATGCAAATAACCTTCCAATATTCCTATTCATCTGTAACAAACTATAACATGCTTTTAGTTGTGCTTCAATCTCTTTAGAGTACCTGACACTGACTCAAATGGCACCTGTAAAAACATATTCTAGGTTGAGAATTAATGTTTTAGTTTGGCTCCTTAAACTGTTAATTGCACATATTTGATGTCAGATTGTTGTAACTATTAGTCATTTCCTCCCCCACATTCCTCAAACAGGTGATTTCTTTTACTGACAGCTTGAGTTAATGATCAAACCCAATGGCAAGGTTTCCAAAGTAACCAGTTTCAAAACAACTTGCGCTTGAGCAACAGCCGAGCACAGACATACACTTGTGCATGTCACTGACTGTAGGTCAAGCCACTGTGTGTGCAAGCATTTATATTTCCCCCTTTTAATCACATCTGACTGCTGGTTTCATGTGGAATGTTCAATTCTTTGCATTTTTGTTAAAACACAATAATTAAAGTAGTTGTTCAAATACAGTAATATACCCAGAAGAGGACAACAGCATTATCTTAATGATTTTCTTTGCAGGGACAGCTCACTGCAGCTGGACAAAGAGTGGTCATTCTTACCAGCCAGTGACATTGAAACCTGGGCAGTGTGCCACACTGTTGCTCCTGTTAAATCCAACTAGTTTAGACCAGTCACTACTTTGCTGCACAAAGGAAACCTGCGGAAATGGAAGGATCACAAAACTGAAGAGCTTGCATATAAAATGGAATTGGGCTTATGCATTGTAAATCATAAACAGCATTTTTGAAATCTGTTCTTTATTGCCATATAAATGTTGTAAATGTCACCCAGGGCATCGCATATAAGGTCTTGGGGCACTCATGCTTTACAGCATTGGCAACCTTGGGGTCGGGATCTGCAAAGCGTCCCAAGATAAATCAAGAGATGATTAAAGAATGAAAAAAGTCATTTGTTACAAAGTAATGTTTTTATTCTTACTCTTCTGTAATTTTTGCTTTTGTATTCTTGTAATATACTGAAACGATCAGAAATCATTTAAATCAAACTATCTGAGGAGGAAAAATCACACTTTGGTTGTAGTCCACACTTAGGCCACATCTTGTGACGTGACAAGTAGATATAGTAGCTTTATTTTAAGGCCACAAACCATAAGGTTTGGAACCACTGCTTCACTTTTTAATAAGATTTACAGTACATTAGATACCATGCGGTAATTAGACACCACAAAAATTCACTCTGTTTCCAAATAAAGCTGCTCAGTGTGGGTTGTTTTATGTTTTACAGGATAATAAAACAGATGAGTGAGTTGCATCACCAGCATTTGAGTGAGAAAAGCTCACAGTGACCGACCGGCCCCCCAGTAAAGTAAGTAAGTAAAGTGTCCGTGGAGCTCCTCCCCTCTCAGATTGAGTTACCTGCAGAGTCACATATCATTCACCTGCACCCGCCTTGTCTCCTCAGCGACTGTGTTACTGCTGGGAACCGGCAACAAACGTCTGCGCTCTGTGCTGGACGACAACTGTCTAGTTTACAGTCTGGGATTTTAACGGTTCTACTTTAAAACAAGCGGTTACAAATATCGACAATTTCCTGCGGAGTTTGTCCTGATCGGGCTGTGATGGCAGGCTGATGCTTCAGACGCTGTCTCGCCCAAGTTTCTCACATTGAGCATCCCGTCTTGAAAACACCACCACTGTGAGTTCCTAAGATAGGCTACTTCTTTCTTTTTTTCTTTCTTTCTTTCTTTCTTTCTTTCTTATAAACATGGCTCCCACTTGATAAATCTCACCACAAAAAAAGTCCACTCAGTGACTGTTCTGGAGCTTTCAATGATCTTCCTCAGCAGGTGAAGTTGACTAATTGCTGTTTAACTTCATAATTAATGTAATTAATGTAATCTCTTTTTTATGACTTAATGTTGGTTTGAAAGTTGAGATTGGTTGTTTATAGAGATGATGTATTATTAATTAGGCTATTTATTGTGATATTAGGAAATGTGTCGTATATACTAATTGTCAGCACATTATTAATGTTTTGTGATCGAAGCTGCAGGTTTGACATGATATTGATACACTTAAACTGTACAGTGATTCATCCATAGGCGTAATTTACAGGGGGGATGACCCCCCCTCCCCCAATAATCAAAACTGGCCACTGCAACCCACCCCAAATAGGCCTACCTATTATAATTTCCTTTCCTTTACATAAATAAAGACATTTGCACCCTAACTTGATGCAGAAAAGGCACAAATTGTTGCAGAAAAATTCGCCACAATGCAGTGTTTGATATGCTCAAAATTTCAGTTTTGCTCAAAAGTGGAGATCTCAACGCCCCAAATGTTGAACCCAAAGTTATGCCCTTGGATTCATCTATGAAGTAATCACATACTGTACTGTTTGGTATTGGTTCTGCTTGCTGCAAGAGAGCAGACAACTATATGTTGCTACCATACATTTACATCTGATGTCACCCTCAGCCTTAATTGCAGCATTTAGCTCTGTGGTGAGAGAAATGTGCTTTCATTTGGGTTCAACAAGTTTAGGAATGACTACACATTAACAACGAAATGAGAAAACCCATTTTTTTCTCTGTGTGTTAGAAAGGTTATATGAATGTTACGTGAACGGATAGGGATAGAATCTGTGAAATCTGACCTGATTTAGTCTTGTGCTGGTTCTCTGTGCCCTGATTCAGAGACCTGTATACACTAAATAAACCCGTAACATCATCAACAGTGTACTGTGATTCAGCCAGCTGGCTGCATGGCTTGAAATACATAAAATCAGACAACTGTTATGTCTTACTCAAGAGCATGGAGCAAAGTCCAGATTGCTCATATCAGTGTAGGCTCATATTTTTTGCAGTTGTTACTGTGTTAAATGTCTAGTTGTGCTGCTTTTCACTAACAGAGTTATCATTTTGTGGCATTACACGTGTTTCAGACTTAAGCTTCTAAAAATCAGTTGTTTTGTTTTTGTTTACACTTGGCACATGAAGTTAGCTCATGACATCCTCTGAGCATAAACTCTTACTGCAGAATCACATGTCCAGTAAGAAAGATGCTGCTTTGGTTTTGTCAGACATGCATGTCACCTGTTTATGAGGATTTCAGGGCTTCTTGTGTGTGTGTGTGTGTGTGTGTGTGTGTGTGTGTGTGTGTGTGTGTGTGTGTGTGTGTGTGTGTGTGTGTGTGTGTGTGTGTGTGTGTGTGTGTGTGTTTTTTTTTAAACAATGTGTTTATTTTGTTTCATTTTAACCAAGACATACAGAAATGTAGACCAACCCTGAAAAACAATAAAAGCAAAAACCAAACTACAGACAGCAATCACAGCAACAGACTAAAAATAAAAATAAAAATATATACAAAAAAAACTTATATAAAATAAAATAAAAACACAAATTATAGAGAGTAAATACAGACAAAATTACCTTTCACTTTGGTCTGATCCTTTCTTGTAGGATATATCTGGAGCATCTAACCAATCAAACAGTGTCACAAGCCAATATAAATATCTCTCTCCCGCATGAAAAATACTAGATTACTCAGAATTCCCCTCATTTGCCAGAATATCACCCACATCATTTGTTCAAGAATGGTCCCCAAACCTGTTTGAAAGTATCTTGTCTATCTTTAACCATATGTTATTCTTTCCATTGTTAGGCAAGAAGACATTTCTCTAAGCCACCGCCCAATGCTAGGCCTATTCACATCTTTCCAAGCAAGATAAATCAACCGTTTGGCTTGCAGTAAACACATATCTATAAGTACTTTTATCTCTTTTTTTAAGTTAGGGTCAGATGGGTACAACCCCAGGATAAATACTTTGGGGTGGAGAGGCAGCTTAACAGACACTATTTCTACCTAGTGCTACCTCTTTCCAGAAGTCTTTCATTTTATTACAGTCCCACAAACAATGAAACAGAGTCCATTTGGAGTGATTGCACTTGTAGCATAGATCTGGGTTTACCCTATTTAACTTATGTAACTTCACTGGGGTAACATATGTTCACATTAGCCAATTATATTGTAGTAACTTAAGCCTGGTATTCACGGTCTGTTTCTATGTGTGTGTTTTTGAAACTGTCAGCATGTTAGGTGATAAAATGATGAGATGATGAGATGAGTTTCAATCCAAAATTAGAGTTCATATGTGAAGACATAAACAACACAGACCACAGGACTGATTCCAGAAGTTTAAAATATGAGACTGTGTTAGGAAGGACTGAACGAGGACTCTGAAGTAAGCATTGTTACTCTTACGCTCTGAAATGATTTGTTAATATGACAACACTTGTCTAACCTCATTCCAATTAATTATGGAAATCAAAATATATTATAATTTTGTGATGGGCAGAATTGAATAAGACATACCTGCCTTTATGAGTAAGCCTTTAAGATAAGCGTCCTGCACACTCATTTTTGTGCAATTATTGTTATAATAATACCATGCAATTACAACTGAATAAAGGGTTGTCAGTATTGAACAATAAGCACCTTAGGCTGAGTGCAGGAGAGGTGTGCTGAGGGCCTCTTGCCATAAGGTTGACAACACATGACACCCAGCCTGTCCTGCTCCAGCTTCACCTCACTCCTGAAACCTGGCGGCGGGCCAGAGCTGGGAACAATAGTGCAGAGGGATGATGACCAAAGAGATAAGGACACAAAGAGGAAGTCTACCTTTTGTGCAGGCTTACTAAAGTAAATAGGATTAGTTTTCTTTGCTCATTTGCATTTCTCAGTAAGATTTTGTTGTAGATGAATCCTTTAAACTGGTCGCAATGGAGCTACATGTGTGTCTCTGAAAAGAATCATACATTGTCTGCAGGAACACAGTGACTTTGGTTAATATCTGTTAGAGTTGTTGTTGTGTTTTGGCCTCACTTTGCTTCAGCAGATATGAGCAGATTAGAATCTCTGTTGAGGGCGATTATGTTTATGATCTGCTGCGAGATAAGCTTGAGTGACCGCGCCTGTAAACTCATACACAGTATTTACCTCATGTAGTTTACCGCTGCTAGTTATGCAAAAACAGTTCTACTATACTTCAGAAAGGAGGTAAGGCATGTTATGAGGAAATGGCTGTCTCATAACATGTACAACTGGTAACAGTTAGAAAATTATACTGAAATATGTACAGCTATTGTGCTAAGCACGGCCGGTGTCACGAACTGACACAAGGTCAGTATCTTACAGGTTGGATTCTCACAAAACACTTAAAATACTTGCTGGTGACACAGGATCCAAACCTCTCGCCACCAATTAATCATACAAACTGAATGGGTTGTCTAAAGTGATACATGGCTTCTTGGAGTCTAAAAGTCACAAACGTTAAAAGGTGATTATTATCTCCAGTGGTAAATACAATTTACTTTAGCCATTAACGCAGGAACACATATCAGTGGTTATATTTATTACAGTATAAATTATTGTGAGCTTAGAAAGAATCCCGCACACTGACCATTTCGCAAGCTATTACTTATTTAGAAAATACAACGTTTCGGTCTTAGACCTTTATCAGATAAATTCTGATCTGCTACCTTTGGTCATAGCCAACGCACCTGCCCGACAAAAGAGGTGTGCAAAAAGCCTTCCTACGTTGCACTGAGTATAAATTATTGTAAAGTAAACCAAGCAGAGCATCCTTGTTGTATAACAGCTCATTAGGGTCCACAGTGAGGCTAGTCTATATCCTTTGCGTTCCACTTCTGGTATTGCTCTGGTGCTGCAGGAAATTCCGCCGGATGCATGTATTTTCCGTTTCCTTCTGCTTTCTTTGTGTTGGAATTTTAAATTCGGTGGAGTTATGAGGACTATTGTTGACTGCTCCTCAGATCTCTGCAGGGTAAATTGAGACAGCTAGCTAGACTATCTGTCCAATCTGAGTTTTCTCTTGCACAACTATTTTGCTGCGGCTCTGTGCGGAGTTTAACACCGCCCATGACGATTCAGATTTGTTTAAAGAAATGCCAATAAACCACAGCATGTTTTCCTCCCATCCCCGAATGCTGTGTGGAGTAGCCAGACTCTCCTTCAGCACACTTTGGAGGAGTGTCTGGCAAAGCGAGACTACAGTTAGGTTAACTACAGTGTGTGTTTAGCCATAGAGTGAACTATAAACCTGATATATGTTACATAACCTTGTCATTACATGCCTTGACAGACAAGTCAGAGTCTCCAGGCCCAGAAGGAAAGGTGTGCAAGAGTTTCGTACTCTCATTTCCTGCTCCCATTAACGGGATTTAGATATAGCACACCATGCTAATTATCAAATAGTTAGCGTGTGTAAAACACAACCAAATAAATGAATTGCAACTATACCAATATAGTCATCAACTTAGTGGATCTAATTACACAGTGCATATCAGCCTGCTGTCTGCCATTGTCCCAGATCAGTCCCCTGACTACCAGCAGTACAGGCCCAGCACCTGGCTCTCCCCCGGGAAAGAACAGGCTGTTGGTAGATTATGCCTTAACTTTGCATACCTACTACTTTAATGAGGTAAAAATAAAAATGATGCAACAGGCATTTAAAAGGATAAATAATGCATGTTTGTTTTGGTGGAAAATGTTTGCCCTCCACCACCAGCCACCTCCCTCTCTCTTAGTCTTTCATTAACACCCACTCTCTTTCATTTTCTGTTTCTTTCTTCAGGTGGATGACTTAAATCATGAGTGTCCTGGGACCTCCGTCGAGGCAAGCCAAGTGAGTGTCACACACATTCCTGCTGCCCCTCACATATTTACCTTTCTGTGTGTTATGCTGAGTTACTGTCACGCAGGCGTGAGAGAATCACTAACCCAGTATGCAGAAGGTGGTGTGGGTCAGGGACTTCGGGCACAGAGCGTCTCTATTGAGAATTGTTTGCTTTGCCTGGGTTGCTGACTCTAGCCTCTATCCATGTCCCACACACCTCCTCTTTCCCTCCCCCCTCTCTCCCTTTTCCACTCTCCCTCTCTCTCCCTGGCTGGTCCATATGTTCAGAATCTCAGGCTAATCTCATCCAGTGCTAGCTGACTGCTCGCCGTATATCACTTCTATTTTGTGGGCTTGCGTTCATGAGAAGTGACAGTGTGGGAGTTTCAGAGGGTTTGTGACATTGACATCCACAGGTGCTGGGGAGAAGATGAAGGGCATGCAGCGTAACCCTGTCTCCTCTTCTTGTCATTGCAGTGGAGTGGCCAGATCGGACAGCAAGATCAGTGCCAAGGCCCTATACGGTAAGTGACTGCAGAAGGCCTATTCATTTTAATGTCGGCCTATTTTAAAGACTTTGCCTTTACATGCCCTTCACCTGTAATTACACCTGCCCTTATTTCTGTGGCATGAGTCACTACAGACTGTTTACAGTTTATAATTTAGGAGCTTGACCACTGAGATGTTACTTCATTACAATGAACATGGGCACAGTAGTTTATTATGAGTCAATCCCACAGACACCGTCCTGCTGCTGTAAATAATCTCTAGTGCACTAAATGTTTATTAATCCGCATCTGAAAATAGTCCCCGACGAATAAATGTTTTACTCCTGTTGGAGTAATATTTGCTCATCTGTTTTTATTGTATTTTAAATGAAGTAGTATATTTGAGACTCATTTTTAAATTAATCTGTGTTAGATATATCCTTTGATACCTTTCCAAACTGTCAGTAGTCAAGCTGTGTGTGTGGATCAGCCCTGTAATTGATTCAAATCACAACAATATTCAATTTGCTATGCAAATGACTTTGTCAGGAAATTGTGCACCCTGACTCTGCAGCACAGTGATGCAGCCTCACAGGACTATCACAGTCCTCTCCCCTGAACACACACACAGTGATAAGAGGGGGCCAAGGTCCTGCTGAGGGGCCCTGTCGTGCTCAGGCTGCTGACATCTCTGTCAGACACTGAGGGACATGGGAGGGAGGCAGGGCTCCTGAAGGGGACATTTCCAGCTCTGTGCCAGGCCTGCACAGCATGCTGGGATTTGTTGTCAGATGCATTAGGCTTTTGTCTTTTGTCTGCACTTTTGTAGTCACGTTGTGTGCACATGTATATTTATGTTGTCTGACTTTCAATCTTTTGTGCATACTTTGAATTGAAGGAAATTGAAGGATATGTTTGTGGTATTGTAAGACTCCATTTACATCTACATTGTCAGGATCCATTACTGACTATGGTGAAACTCAGTATGGCATGACACTACATTTTGCAGGGTGTGCCTGTTTTTAATGTGTGGTTGGAACAGGGTGGGTAAGCCCATGTTTTGCAGGTGAATAAAAGACGCATTGAAAAGTGGAAAGGAAGAGGCGGACTCACCTCTGGTCCTCCCTGCGCGTCCCTCAGACATTAGCTCACTGGCTCCTGCCAGCACCTCCTTCCACACTGTGGACATAGAGGAACATTGTGCAGCATATCACAGGCCAAGATAGAAACCTAAACTAAGGTATGACAGGACAACCTGCTCTCGTGCATGGCTGCACTGTTCCAAATATAGAATGGTCTGGCCTTCAATAACAGATGAGGGTATTGTAGGGGTGCAAGATGTTCCCAAAGCATCTGACTGTGCACCTCGTTGTCTGTGACATATTTTTGTGCCATAAGTCATCCAAATATCCACAGGACGCATCAACTCCTGTGATCTCTGTGAAATATCCCACTGTATGTGTGACAAGGCTGTAGTGTTTTTTATTGGCTCGTGTCATCTTGTGTGGCAGATGGTCACCACTACCTTCTCACTGCAGTATGACAGCAGCATGCCTGTCCTCCCGAACCAGAGAGGCAGGAGAGTGGACAATATTGTGCACCATCCATAACAGTGGGAGAATTTGAATAGATATAGGTCTGCTGGTGAATAAACATGTAGAGGAACAACAGCAAAAGTCCCAGCTCAATCTCCCGTATGCAAAACTCCCCGTCATTCACACTGTGCAGAGCAGCACACAATTGATGCAAATGATGCACAGGTCCTCCCACCTGATCCGTTATCAGTAGCTTTGGGGTAAAGCAGAGAGATGCCACATTACAGTCATCCTCCCTGGACTTCAGACCATCCGGCAGCTTTTTTGAGTTTCTCGGCTTTGTGGCATGTCTTTGTCAGGTAAAATGTGTTTGGGCTGAGAGACTGAATTAACAGGTGGACATTTTAACTTCGATCTCTTCCTGCACCTTTTCTTTCATGTCTGCGTATGTATGAAAGTCAGTTGAATGGCTGTGATAGATCCACTACTTCCAGTGTCATTTCTATTAATATTCACTTGTTAAAGCAGAGCTATCAGTAGCTGTATTTAAAAAAATAATGGTACGTGTTTGGCCTTTTACTCTCTATAAACAATATGCGATGTAAATCTGTATTAATTTGTTACTTTGAGGGGACAACTCTGAGGTGTGTTGATGTAATACTTTCTGGTGACATTTGGACAAATATTTTTTGGACACAGCAGCACACTTCCATATTGCTTATTGTTTGAGTTGTCATTCAGCCTTTAGATGTTGCGATACAGGATTTTAATAATAGAATACAATTTCATGACATTGCATCATACAAATGTACTGTCTTGGTTTTGGGTTCAGTCATGTTAAATCGGATTGATCTGGGCCATGTATTGGTTTGATAATCTGCCAAGCAGCCATGTTTATCACTGGTCATTGACTCTGGAGAGCTCTGAGGATCTGCCCATCTGTCTGCTAAGTGGCTCTTATTGCAAGCTGTTGCAGCACTGTGAATTGATTGGCATAAATGTCAGGCCATTAATAAGACATGGGGCGAGCTCGACTTTCAGTGCGACACCTGACGCTTGTGTTTCACCTGTGGGGAGCCAACCAGGAAGAAATCAGCTGAGACAAAATGGCAAAAACACCCTTGCATTATTTGGACAGGGACAGCGGTTGCATGGATAAAGAGGTGCTGAGAACATGGAAGAGTCTGAGGTCTATCAAGCATGTTTATGTCACAGTGAATCATCAATAAATGGATATAAAATATTGGAATGTACTTAAGGGGCATTTTAAGTGTTATACAAACAGCAGAGCTTTTGTGTCACAGTCACCATAAAGCACATAAAGCGAAAAGTGGCTGAAGGTCTGCATGGAGAGAAAACCAGAGTGGCATCAAAATGTTGACTCTATTGGGTTGGGGACAGAAAGAGATCTGATATGAGATCTGGCAGTGAAGTCAATAGGAACATACTCTCATTTAACCGTAATTGTTACCTGCAGGCTATTCACCTGGTCAATGAGCACACTGGCTCACTCATTTAACATTGGCCTGTATAAGTCTTTTTCAGTACATGCAGTGCAGTGAACAGTGGTGTCTTAAAAAAATGTGTGAGCTCCAGTGTTTACAAATGGCATTCAAACTTTGAACAGGTCACCACTTTGAACTTCATTGACTAAATCAGATTTTTGATATCTTGTAATGGTTTTCAAACATTTCAGTTAATTTAATGTTTTTTTCAATCTACCTCAAACTTTAAAGCAACTATAATCAATAATGTTTATATCAATGCCTCAAATGACTGTGAAAACAATGTTACAATGTAAAAGAGGTCACTCATAGTGATGAACCTACAAAGAATTATCACCTGAATCTGCAGCGCCCCTCAGCTTTACAGAGCTTTAAGTGAGTTTCATCTCATTGTTTAACTCTCACTGCTCTCATAGCGTTTTCGGCTGCAGCAGGCAGCTGTTTTTAGTGAAAAACCTCTGAAAAAACACTGTGCATTATCTGTTCAGCTCCAAACAGCAGACAGACACAGTTAGAGACTAGCTGGTGAACACAGTGAAGCATTTAGCAGCTAAAAAGCCAAATATTTACCTCAGGAGTTGGTAGAGACCAAAAACAGAGCTAAAAGAGAGTGAATATTGGACATTCGTCAGGTGGATGGAAACAGAACTCCAAATGAATGATAATATTGCTCTGTAACTGCCGGATGTGTAAATAAGAAACTGTTTGCTAACAGATTCGCCATATCAACTTAATAGGTGATGATGTATAAATGTGTGTAGATTATTCTAGATGTTTAAATGAGGGAGAAGGAGTAGATTTGTTTTTTAGAGTGTGCAAATAGTTTATTAGTTTTGTGACCAGACACACATTTTTATTCAGAGCAGAGTATGTCATGTCTTAAAACATATCTGGAGTGGATCGTTATTGTGTGGATTTGCATGGTGACATTGTTTTAATCTCTCTGTTAAAATCACTGGTAGCACTGACAAAAAATAATTTACATACCACATGTTGCTATTTACGATACTCTCACCTGCCTTACTTAACAGGTTTGTTCTAAAAAAAAATGAAAGCATTTCAACTTCATAGCATTTTTACCAACTAGAAGGTTATGCGTGACAATTTACAATAATGTGCCACTGATGAGGAAGTGATTATGGTGCTGTTGAGAAGTTGCATTACCGATCTTTGACCGTGCAGTAAATCTGTGAGTCTAATTGGTGCCCCTGATAAAGCGAGATGCCAGCCTGGCCAACATACTATAAAGGTTGAAGAAATCAAGTAACACAACTCTTTGGTATGAGATTTAATAATTAACTTCTCAGATAGGTATTTTTATTTTACTTGCCTTCTGGCAGGACAGTTTTGGACACACAATTGTTAAAAGATGTAATATCACAAGTCGCTGTGGTTTTTACTGCACTATTGCAAATTATACTGTGAATGGTGCTGTCGTGTCTAAAACTATCACCTTATTATCCATACAATATTTATGTGAATATCTAACAGTATTGTTTACTGTGAAGTCCACAGTTGAACCATAAAAACAAACAGTATGTTTTATTGTCATTTCCTTATTGCTCTGCTGGTCTTTTTAGCTCACGCACTAGTGTTTTGTTTCATTTGTTCACTCTGCTGAAATGTCCAACATGTGGAGTTTAGGTCAGTGTCACTGCAGGCTGTTTACATAGTTGTATATACAGTAAGATCGAAGGCAGGACGTGGTGGATTGTCAGTTTTTCACTTCAACTATCTTTGTTTTCTTATCAACAGAACAGAGGAAAAAATACTCCAACTCCAATTATATCATGCATGAGACATCGCAGTATCATGTTGAGGTAAGATCTGCTCTGTTTGTATTGCTCTAAAAAAATTAAATTGTGTGTTATAATTTTGACTATTCCTATATTTAAAAAATGTTTTAGAAATACAAAACTTGGCAAAAGATTTGAAACTCAACCACTACATATTTATTCAATGGTGTTATAAAGGAGGCTGGGTGGTAAACGGATCAGGGTACTTAACACACTTTACCTTTACTTATTATAAAAGTTTAAAATCATTTTAGTATTCATGAAAGTAAAAAAAACAAAAAAAAGAAGTCAATATTTAATAGTTTTATTAATAGAAAATCTGACTATAAGTGATCCTGGACATTTGCGGTTTCCTAAACCTTGCACTGTGTATCATCATTCTGTATTATTGAAATGTTTTACTCACTTTTTCATATAATGTACTGTATTATTATTATTATTATTATTATTATTATTACTATTGTTGCTAGTGCATTTGGTACCTGTTCACCTGCCTTACGACTGGGATGATAAATAAAGACATCGGAGGAAACATAAAATGAACTCAATAAAAATAGAATAGATAGCGACTTTTAAAAAAAGGTATAAAATTAGCAACTAAGATTGGAAACCTAGATCTAGTTCTGGAAACCCAGTAGTTTTAAACCCCATATGCATTACGTCTCCAGATTAAATCTATCTGAGGACTTTTGTTTCAAGTCATTCCTCTCTCATTTCCTCAACGTTTCCTGTCTCCTTTACTGTAAACTGCCAAAAATACAAAAATCAGAATCAGAATAAGATTTATTGCTAAATTAAGTTTTCACTTGCATGGAATTTGCCTTGGCGTGTTTGATGCATATATACAATATATGAAAATGAAAAAAAAAACAATAAACATGGAGCAAAGTACTGCAACAGTCAAAACATAATTATAGAATAGCAATATGGCAATACAAAATATATAAAAGACATTATAACAAATATGTACAATATAACTGTTTTAGAAAGGAAAATAAAGCTGTACGGTTTTGTGCAGGGTGTACAAAAATATTAATCTGGATGTGCAAAAGTTCACACTATATATATGCACAATGGTCAGGGATAAATGTCCAGTATATGTGTTAGTTGGGGGGATTAAGAGTCGGTCAGAGTCTGTCAGTGTCGGTCTGGGCCTTGTTAATGAGGCCCACTGCAGTCGGGAAGAAACTGTTTTTGTGGCATGAGGTTTTGGCGGTCCTTGGCGGTGGCACCAGCGTACCAGATGGTGATAAAGGAGGTGAGTATGGACTCAATGATGGCGGTGTAGAGGTGCACCATCATTGTCTTTGGCAAGTTGAATCTCTTAAGGGGCCTGACACACCAACCAGACGGGCCGACCGTCGGCAGAAAAGGCAGTCGGACTGATCAGTCGGGTCCCCGAGGTCCAAAAAATGCCTCAGAACACACTGAGGCGACGCCGACTTGAGCGTACGTTTCCATAGCAGCAGGCGGCGCTGCTCTGTATTGTTTCCATTAACCGTCTTACTATTTCCCAGAAAATGAAAACCGGCAACTGATTGGACGAACGCGTCACGTGGTTCTTTTTTACACTGTAAAGGCTTGATGCTATATATTCAACTAAAAGATTAATTGATTATTTGAAATTCATCAGCAACTATTTTAACAATCAATATCGTTCAATATCAATAATCGTTTTAATCATTTTTCAACCAAAATGCAAAAAGTTCACTTGTTCCAGCTTCTCAGTTGTGAGAATTTGCTGCTTTATATAAAAAAAAAAGTCTCTTAGACGTATTACTATAGTTCTTTTTTCTCCGGAAATTCACAGCCAGACTGTCATGGTGGCTTGTTCAGAATACGATCTCATATTGTACTAAAATAGTTCACCAAAATGTGTTTCTGAAAACATTTTAACCGAGAAATAGGCCGTGCAGTTGCTGAATCTGTCTTCATTTCAGATTGACAAAGGTCAGTTTAAAAGATTTTCGTCAGATTTTGAGCGGCTCATCTGCTCCCCATTTCCGGGTGAGTCCCGACTGCCCTGTCTCCCGACTGAACATGTCGGGTCGGCTCAAATGAAGGCCGACGGCTCCTCAGACAGCCGACGGCACGGGACACACTGAACAGACTCGAGTCACCGACCTCGCCAGACGGTCCGACGGCCGATTATCGGGCTGGTGTGTCTTCTCTCTTAGAGAGAAGACACACCAGCTTAAAAAAGGAAAGAAACTCTCAAATGAGGTCTACAAATGTACAGATTTATAATTTAAAAATGGTCACTGAACAAGATAAAAGTAACTCTAAATGTCATGATGAATTGTTCAATTGGCAAGAGATAAACGCTGACACAATCTCTTGATTACGTGTCATTTACAGGACTCTTTCATAATAAAGCAATCAGGATTACAGCATTGGGGAGTGTTGGGAAGATTGAGTCAGAGATGTGCTTTAGGTCAGGGATGGTGTTGAACTATGTCCTGTGTCCTTTCAGATAGGATTTCTCTAAGTGCCTCCCCATTATCACACATGGGCAGGTAATCACAGATAACTGCCACACTGGTAGCAGCTGCATGCAGAGAGAGCCGTGGAAGTAGTAATATCGCAGTTTTGATATTAGATTAAACAAGTAAATTACACAGCTAAGTAACTCTGTCAGCATTGTGAGAAACGTTTAAGTCAATTAGCTGTAAGAAAACATTCCTAAATATAGAGTTAACAATTACAGTTTAAGAAACTGTTTTGGGAAATATCATTATTTGCTTTCTTGCTGAGAGCTGAGAAGCTTTGGACAAAGCCAGGCTAGCGGTTTCCCCCAGTTTCCAGTCTTCATGCTAAGCTAAGCTAACTGGCTTGGTATCATTGTTCACATCTAACTCTTTGCAAGAAAGTGGACAAGTACATTTCCCAACATGTCAAACTATTACTTTAATAGAGCCAGTTAACTAGAAATAATGTGCATTTCAAATTACGTCCTTTAACTTTCCAAAGCATACCTTTCCTACCTTCCAAACAGCCGTTGCTTTCAGTTCACACCAGGTTATAGTCCCCTCACAGCCAAAAGTCTTATCCTTCATTTACAAACTCACTGTTTTCTCCTCAGCATCTCTCCACATTCATTATGGACACGACAGAGTCCATCACCACAGTGGATGATGCCATCCGGAAACTGGCCCTTCTGGACTCAAAAGACAAAATCTGGACCCAGGAGATGCTCCTGCAGGTCACCGACAAGGCGGTCAGGCTGCTGGACTGTGACACACAGGTATGGCTCGACATCTGTCCACACATCATGCACATCATCGGATTATGTTAACATGCAATAAGTGTCACATTTACAGTCACTGACTTGTGTTTGTGATTAACAGCATCACAAACTGTACAGCACATTCAGAAAACCTGCGTTAGAGAGTGGGGGCATGGAGTTTAAAAGACGTGAGCATTTAACTAGGTACCGTAACAGTGAGGGTCAGATGTACTAACACTTTTGCACCCACTTCAGGCGCATTTGTTTCGCGCGTAAAAGCATGGCGAGGTATGTACAAGCAGGCCGCACTGAGGTAAAAGAGCATACTGCTTGTCGCGGGAACTGAAAATGGCAAATTGCACTTTTCCGTGTCATGCATATGCATTCACGGGAGGGTCAAGGGGAAAGTGGGAGTTTTCCATAAAGAGATGGAAGGGGAAGCCTAAAGTGCGCCTAATTATGTATTCCGTGGTATGTACAAAAACCGCCCAATACAGCGCGCCTCTATTTTGCGGTGAAAATTCTCCGCCTCTTAAAAGCAGATGTAAACCAGCCACAAGCGGGTTTCCTCGCATGCCTCCTGGTGAAATGGCAGCAGTAATCCGAGCAAGACGAAGACATAGGCCAAGGAGACGAGCTGAAAAGATTTTTGCCACAAGGATCACACTTTTTCAGTTGAGTGAACACAAAATCATTAAACGTTACAGATTAAGCAGCCATGCAATATTACAGTTAATGGAAGAAATCAAAGATGACATTGAATCTCCGACTCAGCGTTCACATTCCAATCCAGCAGTTGTTAAACTCCTCGCTACATTACAAATATTGGCATCAGGATCATTTCAAACAGTCATAGCATCAGCAGTGGGAATATCGCAGTCTGCACTCAGCCGTATCATATCACAAGTACTTAATGCTTTGCTACAGCGCAATTTACGGTTTAGTCGGCGGAGAAAGGCGCTGATTACCCGATGAACTGCAGGTTTGGTAAATACGACATAAGCTGAAGTATCACAGGGTGCGCTTTCTGCAGGTTGGCCATGGCACTACAATTTGCCAATGTACGTACATCTGGCCCTCAGTGTCTGATAAAAGATGCTATGAAGATACATCATGGGAATTGTTGGATCCAGTGTTTTTGGAGCTAAAAGTCAGGACATATTGGTCTTCTGTGCATTGATATTGACCATTCTTTTTTTCTGTCTGTCTCTCAGGTGCCTTTTTAGGTTTTAATTAAATGACGTACAGTGCAATGAAATAATAAACAATTGTTTTAGATTCGTCCTAATGTCCGACATGATTCTGATTATGTCCATCACACATTGAACAGACTTTGAAAGGAATAGTTTGACATTTTGGGAAATTTGCTTTTTTGCTGAAAGTTAGATGAGAAGACTGATACCACTCTCATTTCTGTATGTTCAATATGAATCTTGAGCCAGCAGATGGTAAGCTTAGCTTAGCATAATGACTGGAAGCAAAGGGAACAGTTGGCCTGACTTTGTCTGAAGATAACAAACTCACACAAAACTCCACGTAAAACAACACATTTTCATTTTGACACTTCGGCTTTCATAATAATAAAACAAACAATATATAATTAGTGTTAATTATTGAGTTTTAGGTGCTCGGAGCATTTGTTACTGTTGGACAGAGCCAGGCTAGCTGTTTCCAGTCATTGTGCTAAGCTAAGCTAACCAGCTGCATGTGGTAGCTTCATATTTGCTGTGCAGATATGAGAGTGGTATTCATCTTCTCATCTCTCATCACTTTTAGAAGACTATTTGTAGTACTGTTTTATCTTAGTGAGGACTTTGCCTACTCAGATAGTATCTTGCTCTTTCTCTCCACCTTTTTGCCTCTAACTATTCCTCTGTTGTGCTTCTGCAGGAAGAGTTGGAGAACTTCCCTCTTCCCACGATCCACATGAGTCAGTCGGTCCTGAATCAGACACGTTACCCCTCCGTGCTGCTGCTGGTGTGTCAGGACAAGGAGCAACACAAACCCGACATACACTTCTTCCACTGTGATGAGGTGGATGTGAGTCTCAGTTTCAATGTTGCAGGCTTAGCTCAGTTTGCATCTTTTATTGTCCGCGCATGATTGGCTCGCTTTGTGTTTTATGTCATTTGTAAATCCAAGCTGCTTTTGTTGGAGCGCCAGGTCAGATTTCAGTGCTGTTGGTGGCAGTGTGCTTGTGTGTATCCTTTTACATTCTTTGCAGCCTTGTTCAGAGATATTTGCTCAAGGAAGGATCTATCCCTGAAATGATGTAATATTATAACTCACTGCAAAGACAATACCTCTTTATAGTTCATAATCACTTCTAGTAAGTTAAAAGAAATACTTGGTTGAGGGAAGCTGTTGATCATCATATTGGGCTCATAAACACTGACCTGGGTGAATATAACAACTTTTGGATTATCACAAATATACTTTTGTTTTCTTTGAAAGAATATAAAAGAAAGTGGAGTTTCTTATCTATCAAAACTCTGATGCTTCTGTAATGTAATGTGAAGAAAGAATAAGAAAGCATCTTCAAAATTCTAAATATGTGGTTTTTGGAGAAAAGCAAAAATGTTATGTGATACACTGATGTATTTAATGTCATCACCTTTTTGCTGTATGTAAATATGTACATATAGTAAGTCAGTTAAGTTTATTTATTTCACACTTTTGTAGAGTGAGCATCACAGTTTGCATCACAAGTCATTATAAACAAACAAATGGACAAACTACGCACTAAAACAACATAAAAAATGTCAATGCAAGTTTGTAGGTTCACACTGCTGACCTCTCTAATGTCTGTAGGAAGGGCGTCACAAAACCAAAGCTACAGTTTTGCAGCAGCCACAGCTTTTAGGCATAGATTATCATCGATAAAACAAATGGATTATACGTAACTCTATTGCCTTTGGTTGTAGACTTGAAATCCAGACGACAGCATATCAGAAATAGGAAATAAAATTCTCACCATGCATGCCGATAGCATTCCTAAATATAGTATTTAATTGATCACTTTGACCTGTTTAGAATATGTTGAATCCATCATGAAATAGATATTATTGTCAGTTTGCAATGAGAAATAAGCTTTAAGCATTCAATTTGACATTGACATGGCAATATTGCAATTTGATCTAGGCCCTGGATCGGTTACTATGGCTGCCAGTGAAACTGCTGTCAGCCTTAAAACTGCACATATACATATATATTTAGTTTGATCCTGTGTGTTTCTCTTTACTATCTTTAGGCTGAGATGATTCATGCAGATATAGACAGTGCCATTGGAGACAACAAGCATGGAAAGAAAATGAGGCTTCAGACTCTGAAGTGAGAACAATTCTGCTACACAAACACACACACACACACACACACACACACACACACACACACACACATACAGTATTCTTGCAGTCAAATACACATTGAAGGAGGTGACACTGACCTCTGATTAGAAGTTAGCTAACTTGATGTTAGGGTGCTGAAGGTCTCGATGCCTCCTCCGTTTCCTCCAGGGTGAATCAGGAGAAAATGAAGCGTCACAGAGAAACCATTCTCCCTCCCTCGGCCTCTAAGGGCCCCTCACCTGCTGCGAAGGGACGTGTAGCAGCCACGAACACACAGGGTGAGAATACACATACTGCTCATGCACTCAAAAGAAAGCCCTTGTCACATGCAAAGCTCACATTTGATTCAATAGTTGCATTTACATGAGATTTTTTGCATTAGATCGACGAGCCTCCGGACAAAATGACACTGAATCACATGAAAAGCTGGCCCAGCGCATTGAGAAGGATGTAGTGAGTGATTTATCCACACTGTGACACCTGCCATCACATTACACAGTCTCCTAATGCTATATTCTCATGCTAAACCCCAGGATTTATCTCCCTCAGCAAATCCTCAATTGTGCCTTGGATGACATAGAGATCTTTGTGGCGCGGCTGCAAAAGGCAGCAGAGGCCTTTTCTCAGCTCAACCAGCGCAACAAGAGTAAGAAGAATAAGAAGAAAGGACCAGCAGGTCTGTCTCCCTTTCTTCTGATGTGGTGGCACGAATGCAGTGACAATATGTTCATATTGCTCACGTCGCCATGCCTATGTCTTTTTGTGTCCTCTGGCCCGGGACTGTCATGCAGTGATGCATGTGTGGTAGCAGTGGCCAGTTCAAGGTTCTGTTAAGTATGTGATACATTACTCAATTATCATAACTGAGGTAATATTATTACTTCTTAATCACTACCTATGAGTGCTGATCTGGTGTATTTCTGGCATGTTGGTGATTTTAATGTATTATTATAAGTGTCAAGTCAAAATATTGGCAATAACTAAAGGAAGCAAAATTCAGTTAAATGTTGAATGAAAACTGACAGGAGATGCAGATTAGATGAGTCAAAACTATTTGCATCTTTGCTGGATTTGAAAGCAAAAGTGTCATCTTATTTATGAACTGAAAGTGTAATAGCAGCTGGTTCCCCTAGTGCAAAGTAATAATATTACTGTAAAATGTGGCTGAGTAATGTTTTACCACCCAACACTGGCAGCGGTGTGATGCTGTGTTTTTACATCAACACCCCTCGTTCCTTCTGCAGCGTGGTCAGGTGCACACACATATAGAACGTGTTACTTTTCCACACATCATTTGGTAATAAGTAACACATATATGCGTTGTCCTTGACTACACAGACAGATGTGCTGAAAATGATGTATTCTCTATCTAGAGAATCAGTTTCTCAACTTTTGGGTCAGAATCCTACATGTAGGGTCATATGCTGATTAAAAGGTTGCTAAGACTGGTGTATTGATTGCTATGTTTTTAAAATATATCTTGTATACATGGTTTCATCTACACAATCACTTTTGTGAACCAAAAATCTTTTAATATTTGAAATTAAACAATCTCGTCATCATATTTGCTTGTTCTTTTCTGGCGTCTCATTCCAACCTAAACATACAATCAATGTTAATATGAACAGCTGGTAAAATTAACATTGATTGCTGTGGGTAAAGGAATTTGGTAAACTTTATTTTTCGCACTTGCATTTACAGTAATAATTTAGATGTGATGACAAAGGCTTGAAGAGCCTGGAAATGTTTGGTTTAGGTACCTTAAAAATGCTTGAATTTTACGATTGTACGAATTGTACGAACCCTACACACCTACTGATGTGTACCTACTGATTAAATCAGTAGGTCCGATATATCATAACCTTTATGTAATTTCAAACTTCCATACCCCTGAAAATACACTTTAAAAGGACACTACAGTCAAATGTACGTAACATGACTCTGCTCTGTGGGGTTGTGAGAATTTTGGGACCTTTTGGGTCACAAGTTGAGAAACCCTGATGTAGCACATTCTTTGTTGGGCTTTTACTCTCTGGTCAAAGCTGTTTATTAACTAACCATTATTGTACTCTTAACCTCTTTTTCACTGGGAAAAAAACAACATTTCTTTGAACCGTGGCCAGAAAGTGAAACCTGCATCCTGTCTGTAGTATGTCTCTATGGGGAGCTGGTAACTCTGGAGTCTGTGTGTGGTCATTGTTGCTCTGGTTGTTTACAGAGGGCATGCTGACCCTGCGGGCCAAGCCCCCCTCTGAAGCAGAGTTCATTGATAGCCTGCAGAAACTGAAGCTGGCCCTCAACCTCTTGGTGAGATATCACAGCTCCTAACCTCTCCTCCTTCATCACCTTGATCAGTTGTCCTCTCTTCATTACTTTCTCACTGTGTATCTTTTATGGTGCCCCCTGCAGGCTAAACTGAAGAAGCACATACAGAATCCAAGTGCGTCTGAGCTGGTTCATTTTCTCTTCGGCCCTCTGGAGCTGGTAAGAGCTAAAAATCTGTTCAGTGTGTGTCTGATGTCAAATAGGTTTATATAGATGATCATCCTGAACACATGCTGATTTTTCTAAATGTCAACTGTATAAATTCATGCTAAATAAGTTCTCCATGTCATTGGATACCCTCAATGTCGACTGAGCCCACAGGCATATCTGACAAAAATGCTCTGAGCTTTTAAAAATGCACAGAATCAAAGCAGTTTATAGTTTGCATTGTCGCCGTCAGACATTCCTCTTATTTTTTTTATTTTTTCTGGCACCACACCCACTGCTATTCTGTTAAACTCTCACCTGACTGGAGCGACATGGCTTTCAGCTCTGACTCAGGTGCAGCCACACTTACACAATGTCGGTTTGCCAAGCTGAAGTGTTCAGCCACACCTTCGATACTGCTGGATAGAAACACAGAGCTGTGATTAGGCTCTGCCAGTTAATATGGTGCAATAACCTCTGGACACGTTGGATTTGCTTGATAAGGTCAAGATAAAGCCGGAGCAGTATTATTCAAAGTGTGGCCCCCACTATGCCTTCTGAAAGCAACCAAGCACCTTAAGATAAAACAGCAAAAACGTATTTTTTACTTAAATTTCTTCAGTAAATACTAGGGCTGGATATCAAACCTCAATATGTTTTGAGGATTGGCCAAAATGTGTCCCAAGCATTGAGTATGGAAAACTTTTAAGTATCGAAACTGGCCCCTGAATGTTTGACCAGATCTTTACACTGTCCTATTTACTTGCAATAAACTATAATTAAGAAATATGTTTCTGTCATTAGATCTTCATCAGGTAAAACAGAGAATGAAAATGGGAGCATTCCAAACAGATATAGACAATGCCTCCTATGGTTAGACCGATTAGGGACCATGAACTATCCACAGCCAGTGTACACTTAGCCTATTAGAAGGCACTTCACACCACAAACAAATGGACATTTCACTATATAGAATGGACAGCAACCATATCAGTATATATACAAACACCAAACAATACAGCTAAAGTCAAAATAATATCCAAAATAATAATATTATCAGGCTATTGGTAGCTCTCAGGGTAACATCAACTGACAAGCTGTATTTCTAAATACAAGTATATTGCAAGTAAATAGGACAGTGTGCGGGAATTTTATTTTTTCTCACCTATGGGCATTTCCTCCTACGCACCTGTCCAAAATATATTGAAGGTGTACATGAGCCTTCACAGTCCTGATTCACCTTGTTTTATATAGTTTAGGCAAAGTTCTTGAGCTGCTGCTTGTGTTTAGACAACATTAACACGGATGCATTTAGACTTTTGGCATACTTTCATGAATGAAAAAAAGGTTTTGTAGAAAAACATTTTAAATATTTTTTGAACCAAGGTATTTAAAAAAAGAAAAGTTTTGGTACCAGTAATATATACAGTATACAGAAAAAATGTCTTCCTTTCTAATACATGGTTAATAAGCAGTCGACCAGTAAACTTGTGATTGCGTCCACAGGTGCTGCAGAGCTGTGGGAGTCCTGAACTGGTGCGTTCAGTAATCTCTCCTCACCTTTCCAAAGACACTGTTGACTTCCTGCGGGGACACCTCACCCCCAAAGAGATGACCATCTTTGAGCTGCTGGGGGATGGATGGACCAAACCCAGGTACATAAGTGACTGCATTTATATAACACTTTTATCCGAAGCACTTTACAATTTGCCTCTCATTCACACACACAGTCTGAGCTGCCATGGAAGGTGTTGTCCTGACCATCGGGAGCAATCGGGGGTTCAGTAACTTGTCCAAGGACACTTAGACATGGGTGCATTATTCATTACATTACATTACATTACATGTCATTTAGCTGATGCTTTTATCCAAAGCGACTTACAATTAAGTGCGTTCAACCTTGAAGGTGCAAACTCCAGACAACAAGTAGTAAGTGCAAGTACATTAGCTTTAAATAGGTAATGCTACAAAGAGCCATATGAAAGTGCAGCATCAAGATATATATATATATATATATATATATATATATATTTTTTTTTTTTCCCCCTTCTTTATCCGAGGTGTAGTCGGAAGAGATGTGTTTTTAGTAGGGCTGTCAATCGATTAAAAAATGTAATCTAATTAATTACATACTCTGTGATTAATTAATCGAAATTAATCGGATACATAATTAACGGTGCCTGGAACGATACTTTTTAAGAAAGTAAAAAAAAACAAGAAAAAACAAGAAGGGTACTAAACAACAGCCGGCGACATTAAAGAACTGCTTGTTTATTGCTAAGGCCATATAGTCAAAATGAAATGATTTAATAATAATGTATAACAACAGCTAACGTTAGCTGCTGTCGAGTATAGTGTTAACTAGCTAGCGGTAGGCTAACGTTAGCTGCTGTCAAGTATAGTGTTAACTAGCTAGCGGTAGGCTAACATTAGCTGCTGTCGAGTATAGTGTTAACTAGCGTCACGTGCAGCGGTGTTTGTGTTGTCTGTATCGTCTGTTTCAGAGCATCAGAGACAAGCGCAGACATCAGTGGCACCAGATTTCGGTAGCCAGCCCTATTCAGTAAGAAGATTTTTACAAGTAAATGTTCCAATCAATGATCCAGGCAGCACATTCTCGTCTTCCTCCTTCATTTTACAGTCGAATGGTGGCTAGAACGGCTCCGGGGGCAAACGTCAATATGGAATGGATTAATCTGCATTATTTTTTTTAACGCGTTATTTTTTCTCAGATTAATTAATCGAAATAAACGTGTTATTTTGACAGCCCTAGTTTTTAGCCTTCGGCGGAAGATGCATAGGCTTTCAGCCATCCTGATGTCAATAGGGAGCTCATTCCACCATTTAGGAGCCAGGACAGCAAACAGTCGGGATTTCGTTGAGTGATTAGTTCTCCCTCGCTGTGAGGGGGCAGCAAGCAGGTTGGCTGATGCAGAGCGGAGCAGGCGGTTTGGGGTATAGGGTTTGGCCATGTCCTGGATGTATGCTAGGGCTGATCCGTTCATGGCCCTGTATGCAAGTACGAGTGTCTTGAAGCAGATGCGAGCAGCAATTGGTAACCAGTGAAGAGAGCGGAGGAGCGGTGTAGTGTGAAAGAACTTGGGGAGGTTGAAGACAAGTCGAGCTGCTGCGTTCTGAATGAGCTGCAGGGGTCGGATGGCACATGCAGGCAGGCCAATCAGCAGGGAGTTGCAGTAGTCTAGACGTGAGATGACTAGAGCCTGAACCAGAACCTGAGCCGCCTTCTGCGTCAGAAGGGGACGTATCCTTCTGATGTTATGCAGCATGTATCTACACGATCGGGTAGTTGCGGCAATGTTAGCAGTGAAGGAGAGTTGGTCGTCAAGTGTTACACCCAGGTTTCTAGCAGTCTGGGTGGGGACTTCCACAGAGTTGTCAATTGTTATAGTCAGGTCCTGGGTAGGAGAGCCTTTCCCTGGAAGAAAAAGGAGCTCAGTCTTGTCAAGGTTGAGTTTCAGATGGTGTGTGGACATCCAAGAAGAGAAATAAGTCAGACAGGCCGAGATACGTGCTGCTACTTGAGTTTCAGACTCCGGAAAGGAGAGAATTAGTTGGGTGTCATCTGCGTAGCTGTGATAAGAAAAGCAGTGCGACTGAATGACAGAGCCGAGAGAGTTGGTTTACAGAGAGAAGAGGAGGGGACCCAGGACTGATCCCTGAGGAACCCCAGTTTTGAGTGGGAAAGGTTCTGAGGTAGATCCTCTCCAAGTTACCCGGTAGGTTCGGTCTGCTAGGTAAGATTTGAGCAAAGAGAGCGCAGAGCCTGAGACACCCAGATCCTGGAGTGTCGAAATGAGGATCAGGTGGTTCACTGTGTCAAATGCAGCAGAAAGGTCCAGAAGGATGACGATGGAGGAGAGAGAGGTTGTTCTAGCGATGTGAAGCTGCTCAGTGACAGCAAGGAGGGCAGTTTCTGTTGAGTGGCCAGCCTTGAAGCCAGACAGGTGGGGCTCAAGAAGGTTGTTCTGGTGGAGATAGGTAGAGAGTTGATTATAAATGGCTCGCTCAAGAGTTTTGGAAAGAAATGGAAGAAGGGAGATGGGTTTGTAGTTATTTACTTCAGACGAGTCGAGTGTTGGTTTTTTGAGTAGTGGGGTCACTCTTGCCTCTTTGAGGGCAAGTAGTTGACAAAGTGGGTTGGTAGGAGGGAGGAGGGAGGAGCTGGACTGGGGGAATCTAGGAGGTTAGAGAAGATGGAAAAAAGTTGTTTGGGGTTGGAGAAAGAAGATTCAAATTTGGTTTGATTAAAAGAGCTTTTTGCTGCTGAAATAGAGGCAGCGAAGGAGGAAAGAAGAGACTGATAACAGATCATCTGGGTGTTTAGATTTCCGCCATTTCCTTTCCGCTGCCCGTATAGTTGATCTTTCAGCACGCACTGAGTCAGATAACCACGGAGCTGGGGAGGACTTGCAAGCCTGCCGTGAAGTAAGAGGGTAGAGAGAGTCAAGAGAGGAGGATAGAGTAGAGAGGAGAGTGTCTGTCGCAGCGTTGGGAGGCATGAGTAAGAAAGAGTCAGATGGAGGGAGGGTTGATAAAGTACATGACGCCAGAGAAGAAGGCGAGAGTGAACGAATATTACGGCGGACAGGTATAGTGTCTCTTATTCATGCTGGCTGTGTCTGTACAGATGTGCAGCTTAAAGGTCCCCTATGACCATCCTGTCCCTCCTCTTCCTCTTGCAGAGCGGAGTGGCCCAGGGATCAGTGCGCTCCTCCTTATCACCCAAAGTTTCGGAATGGCTGGGAGCCGCCGGCGGAGTTCTTCAGGACGGCCCCATGGGAAACAGAGGGACCCACTGGGCCACCGGGCTCTCCCATCAGCCCCGATTACAGAAAACACTCAACTGAAGATGTAAGGATTTTGTTTGTTAGCCTGTGAAAGTACCAACCATTGAAGGTCCCAATCCTGAAAATGTAACAATCTGTCTGCTTTTTTAGTATTATGGAACTCATTCCTCAAACTCGTCAAATGGGTAAGTAATGAAGTCCCTCACACACTTTACACTTTGCTGTCTCTTTTACTCACAAAAAACATGTCAAACTGTGATGAGAGGATACCATGTGTCTTAACAGGTCTCACAATGGGATGCCCCCCACCCGCAAATATGCCAAAATTCGCTACCACTTTGTTGCACGGAATGCCAACGAGCTGTCAGTGCTGCAGGACGAAATCCTCGAGGTAAAAACTAGGTCAAATTATGTTGCCTTTGATGTGAAGATTGACACACAATTTTGAATTTAAACCAAATGCAGATGTACATTGTAGCATATGGCAGGGATGATGCAAACCCAAAGCTAGGAAAACGTAAATTGACCTTCTGTGAAGTTAAACATCTCAACTTTGCTAAATATGATTGTGTCTGCTGCTTGCAGGTGATAGAAGATGACAAACAGTGGTGGAAACTGCGGAATCGCAGCGGTCAGGCCGGCTACGTCCCATTTAACATGCTGGACGTTGTAAAGATCGAGGAGCCAGAAGCTGCCTACAACCAGGTGATCTGCTGTACTACACATGCAGTGTATTAACATTACATTCTTTGATAAACACCCAAAAACTTTGGCAGTGTATGTATGAGCTCTTAAAAGAAAATATTCACTTAAATACCTTTTTTTCTGATAGCATTGTGAAAAACTCTCAGAAAACTTTCTGAGGCTATTTTGTGGCTGTGGTGTATTTTTAGCATTCCCACAGGCAATGTTTCCAGCAGCTGCACATAAAACATTAACTCTAAGTTTAGCGGCAGTATTAAGTCGGGTTTGTCTGCTTTAGTAGACTCAGTAGACCAGAATACAATGCAGCCATATGACATGTTATGTTTTGAATAGACTTTTTCCAGCTTTTTGTACCATGTGTCAGTGTCACTTTCACTTACTTCGCCTACTATCATTATCCTTATCTCAGCTGCACAACCTCAGGCGTATTGTCAAGAGGTGTCACAATAATTTCTGGTAAATGTAGACAATCACTTACTAAAGTATAAGGTAATGAGAGGGGTCAAGGTTTCTTTATCACTGCTTGTGGATACATTTATTTTGCAGCTAGGATTAAAGTACAAAAGATGAGTAGGACACGAACAGATAACACATTTGCTACAAAGTGAATGAGTTTGTAAGATTTTCCAGAGAGAAAAAAAAAAGTAATCGGATGAATACAAAGCTTAGATAGATGACAATGTGTAGTATGTACAAAATCATCGTTTTAATTATTGCAGTTGTCTCATCTGAACATTGGTCCTAGATCAGTGCAGCTTTGTGTACAAACACTATTCACTTGTTGTGACCCGACACATTGTGCAGCAATGTTTCCACCCTCACCAAAAGCCTACATTCCTATGCTCGTATTCATGCTGCACACAGGTTCACCAACGCCCTGCTGCAGGTGCTGCATGCAGCTTCTCTTTCTGGTGTAAAATATTTTCACACACATATTTTCTCTTTTGGCTCCTGGGCAAAAATGTATCAACCACCAGTGAGATGAAAGACAAACCCGTTTTTGTAATAATAGTTGTTTTCTCATGAACTGTGTTTGTGCCTGTGTGTGCAGCAGGGTTACAGGACTTCACCTCCTGGTTCTCTGAGCCATGGAGAGAGCTTCAACAAGGGTAGACCAAAAAAAGACAAAAGTGAGTGAACACAAAAAAGTCAGATCTAGGAATCACAGATATGTAATAGTTGCTCTTGTTCTGACGTCTGCTGCCGTCCTGTTTCTGTGCTGCAGTGATGGATCAGGTCAACGATGAGCTATTGATGATGATCACTGCTAACAAAAGGCAGCCACCGAATTTCCGTGTGGAGCGACCATCTGGCAGCCAAGTACCGCTCAACTTTGACTCAAACCCAGAGCAGGTGACCGCATGGCTCAGAGCAAAAAAATTCTCCAAACCGTAAGTCACCCACAATGCTCATCAATCCCAGAAAAGTACCGTCCCACAACTTCAAGTTCTGACTGAAATCTTAGAAAGTATTACAAGCTGCATTGTATTTATTCACCATTAACGTACTGTCAGTAATAGATTTTTAGTACTTTAGTATTTTGTACAGACATTCCTGGTTTCTGGCAAATGAATCCTACTGACTTTGATGACCCCCTGACTTTTCCTCTTGAGCCATCATAAGGTTGACATTTGTGATTTTGACAAAAAATGTCTTAACAAATATTGGATGGATTGCCATAAAATTTGACATTGATGCCCCCCTCAGGATGATTTGGGAAGAACAGGTCTAGTTAATAACATTAATGATAGCTCAGTTCCATTAAATGTCCCAGCAAGCCAGCATGCACAATACCAGGATGCTAGAACAGACACAACCCAGAGGAGTCCGGTTGTTATTAAGGTTATTGATTACATCTGTGCTTATCCTGCTATTGCATGTCAAACTGCCATGAAGGTTGTCTTTTTGGATGGTGTACTCACTACTGGACACTATGTACAAATTAATAAATACAGTACATTTATACTGTATCTAATAATAAGAAAATGAATTGTCTGCAGGACTGTTGAATGTTTGGGGATCCTGACTGGAGCCCAACTGTTTTCCCTCAACAAAGAAGAACTGAAGGCGGTGTGCGAAGACGAAGGCGGTCGTGTCTACTCTCAGATCACCGTGCAGAAACAACAGCTGGAGGTAAGTCACACACTTGTTTAAGCATGCACGCAAACTGCTCACACGCCTGTTACGACAAACATTAAAAATAGACATAAAAGTACAAAACCCACAAATGAATAATACCCACCTATCTCAGCTTTCAGTCTTTATCTGGGCATGTTAAGACAAGTCAATACACTCATATAAAAGCTGGTGTCAGCTGTCAGACTATTAGAGTTATCCTCTATTATAATTAATACAGGTGCCGTTTAAAAAGTGGGTGTGTACACGCTGTAATCAGGTCAGAACTAACTAGGCAGGATTATCAGACAATTTAACAACTCCCCTCAAGGATAATAACATAATAACAAGCAGTTATGCAGGATAAATAAATACACAAAACACAATTACGCCAAAGTGCCACATTACAATATACAGTAGATTAGAGTCCGACCGATAAAGGATTTTTAAGGCCAATATCGATATAAATATTTGGTGATTTAAATATCCGATATTCAGATATATCGGCCGATATATATATTTTTTTTAAATCCAGAAACGCGTTACAAAACAAAAACAGATTTCCCTAACATTAGTTATTTGTAGTTATTTATGAGTCCTCACTAAAATAGTATGATAATGCAGTTTAAAAATAAACTTGTTTGTTTTATTGTCACAACAAGACAGAGGAACATCAAAATATATTAAAGTTCTGATAAATAAAATGTATAAAAATACAAACTTAAAGTGCCCATATTATGAAAAAAATTTTCTGGGATTTGGGGTGTTATTTTGTGTCTCTGGTGCGTCCACACGCATACAAACTTTGAAAAGAAAAACATCCATGCTGTTTTGAGTGAGATACGGTTTCTGAATGTGTCCTGCCTTCAGTCTCCGGGTGAGCTGTTTAAAATCTGCAGGGCTTTCTACGTCAGTAGCCGAAATGAGCAGGCTAACCGCAACCGTTAGCATGCTACCTCGTTCTCAATGGCAAAGCACTGCTACAACACACACAAGTTCACCATCTACAAAAGAACTACTTACATGTGCACCCTTGTTTAGAATAAATCCTTCAGCTAATCCTGCCTTGTAACTGACCGAAATTGGAGAAACAGCCTTTCTTTTACTGTCTATGGAAACAGCTAGTTGACATAATCCTTACCTAGCTACTGCGCATGTGCGACTACAAACAAAGATAGTAGCTACAGAAGAAGAGATGTCTCACTCTGTAGCTGAAACAGAGACCTGAACACAGAGTGAAAAGAGGATCTGTAGCAGTGAGAGAGAGCTGTGCAGTACAACAAAATTATGTTTTTTGAAAATGAAACCATGTAAACCTATTCTGGTACAACCTTAAAATACAATTATGAACCTGAAAATGAGCATAATATGGAAGCTTTAAGATATGAACCTTAAAGGGTTAAACACGAGTGTTGCCAACATGGACGTTGTAGAGCGCCCTCTGGTGGACAAACTATGCAACGCCAATAACCATAACACGGTTGAAGGGTGATTCGTCCGTTTTTATTTTATTTTTTAAATATTCATTTATCAGCCATTATAAATGCCAATACCGATAGTTTGGAAAATGGCTAATA